>NW_026126651.1:7402500-7615000 GCF_943737965.1 Phodopus roborovskii
TACAATTAAAAAGACTAAAAATTTGACTGGGATATTAGCAAGTTGTTAGGTTAAAAATATTTAGTGAAACTTTTTGTAAAAAAAAAACATCCAAATGACCAAATATTGCAAAGTCAGGTGTTATAATACAATGTTGTAATCTAGAACTTGGGAGGCTGAGGTTGAATGACTGCCCTGAGCCTAAGGGTGCTTAGCTTACAAAGTCAGAAGCTGGACAGACAGTGCTATCTAAAGATTTCCTACTTCACAATTATAACTGAATAGATGCAGTTTTAGAGAGAACAGTACTTAAAGAAATATAAAATAATGAAACAAAAAATGTATTCATGAGAGCTCAAGAATGCATCACCCCAGTGTAGCTGAAGATAGAAGAAAAAGTAATTTAAAGAGACTGGAACTGTTTTGCCTGTGTTAGCGCTTCCCAACCCGAGATAGTTCACGGGGCCGAGGTGTGGAATGGGATAGCAAACGTTTTCTTTGAAGTCCTGTCTAAGGCTATTCTGGTAAAAAAAAGCCAGTGCTGAATCACACCCTGGGCTGCTCTCTCCAGTTGCTGTTACAGATTGTATCTGAAGGCACACGACAATGCCTGATGTGTTCCACAGCCCCAGATTGCTCAAAATGGACTCAGTTCCTAGGCTCAACACACCAACAGGTCAAAAAGAGGGGCCACAGAGACTGAGTCAAGATGGTGGTGGCCATCAGCTCTCATAGGGGCTCCAGAGGTTTTCTGAGGAGCTTGAGAGACCCAAAGATGTTTCAATGTGCCATGCAGAGGTGGAGGATGAATCTGCAGAGCTCTCATGGCTTTTCTGACAAGGACACAGAAGAAGGCACATCTTATGGGAAGATGCTTTTTAAAAGTGTACTCACTGAGTGGGGCGGAAAGATGGAAAAATGGGGTTGCTCATGCAGGGGAGAAGTGAAATTAGAGATGCAGGGCGGGTAAGGGTTTAAAACATCAAAGGAGCATATGATCTCGGGGTGGTGCCTGTTCTCAGCCCTTGCCCTCAGCAAGAGCCGCCTCTGCTGTGGCTCACATTGATCACCCTGCTGGTGGGCATGATAACATGTGTCCTTCCTGGTCAGAGACTGCAGTCAAGGTGGTCATGACCTGGGAGCTGTCATTCTCCAAGGGAGTATGGGGTGGTACAGCCTGGAGCTTAAACAGAGCCTGTCCCCAAGGTTCTGCCTAGCCACAAGATCACCCTCACTCTTGGAAACAACAAGATATCCAAGATGAATCTCAGGTGTCAGTTTTATGGAGCTTCAGAAACCAGAAACATTGAACCAGACCAATGACTCATTGCAATAAGTATGTATATGGGGCTGTTTTGGATATATGCGTATACATATACATACGTACATACATACATACATACATATATCAGTTTGAAATGCTACTTTAGTCAATAAACTTGCATGAGAGAGGTGGGAGAGACGGCAGAATGGAGCTGTGCATACATGCTCTGTCCCTACCCCCAAAAGTGCCTACCACCTACAAGGTCACCCTTGCTCTTAGCAACAAAATCTTTGAGATGACGCACAGTTCATTTTCTGGATTAAGGCTCCTTAAAGACAACCATGATCCCTGTTCCTTCCTAGCCCATGTTGATGTCTGAGGTTCCCTGGAAATCATGCGGAAATTGCTGCTGTCAGCTGTTATGAGCAAAAGAAGCTTCTTTCTCAGTGACGTGAGTGACCACAGAGTCCTAACGAGAATGTGAGACATTGGAGATTTCTGTGACATTCCCCGCCCCCACAAAGGAAGCTATTTGAGAGAGTACTTAAAAGTTGTGACAATAATGACTAACTCTAGCTCATCGCCACGCATGGCTTACAGTGGGGTAGTTGGGAAAGGAATCATTTACCTTTAAGAGGCTGGCCAGTGGGAGCTTGACCCTACTCCAGTGAGGATGTGGACAACAGGAACTAGTCTCGGTGCATTTCTTCATCTTGTATGGAGGACAAAATGGTGGGAGGTAGACCTGGGAGAAATGAGAATCCATGTTATCAGGGTGCATTTGATGAAATTTATGAAATTCTGAAATTATAAATATGGATGTTATGGTCACAAATAAACAAATAAATAAATAAAGGCACTCGCAGGCATTGACAACATCCTCCCTCCAAATCAACTTTAGCACAAGTCCCACATGAGCATCAGTTTAGCTGCCATAGACTGAATACTCATACCCTTAGGATCTGGATGTAGCTCCTCCTTGATGTTAGGTTGGGCCCAACTGCCTTCTGTGCAGAGCTGACTCTCATGTACCAACTCCTTAGCACACATGTTTCAGAGTGTCCCTATATCATTAGAAAACCAGCAAATACCTTTGTTTTCAATATACTTGGCAGTACTCACCGTCCCAGGTTTCTGCTTGCTCCCCAAACTCAAGATCTAGACCTTCTCAATATGAGGCTTCTCCAGGCTACCAGATTGCTGCCTTGGTCCTGCTTGCTGGAGGACTCAGAGTGTGTGCATGCTACAGAGGCTAAGGAGTCCATAATTATTTATTACTGGGCTTTGTGGACCCTGGAATCGTGATGCTTCAGAGGCCCACAAATTTCAAACTCCAACTCGCATGTCCCAGTTTACTAAAGTGTTAAACTTATTCTGAAATCTGCATCTCCCATACAGACATGAAATAAAAATCATGTGTTATCTCATTTACTGTGCTAATAACTGCAAGAGCACCCGAGGGAAGAAACTTAGCTGAAATGACACCAGGGATGGTGCCTGATGTTCAACGGGAAGTTTGATCACAACTAAGGTGACCTTGCTAGCACAGTTTCTGGAGACAGGAGAGACTTAAGGAGGAAGAGAGTGGGAGACAATATCAGAAACTGAATATATATGGAGTTCAACATTGCTCAAGGAGAAATAGAGGTAAATGTCCAGAGAATAAGGAAAGTACAACAGGACACAGTGGGTAAAGGTACTACTACAAACATGAAGAACTGAGATGGAATTCCCAGTTAACACATGGTAGGAGGAAGAAATGATTCCCTTGAGTGGGTCTCTGGCCTCTACACGCACATACTGAAACATGATTAGTCCCAAACACACACACACACACACACACACACACACACACACACACACACACACACACACACAGAGAGAGAGAGAGAGAGAGAGAGAGAGAGAGAGAGAGACTAAAATGCATACAATAAAATTGAGGCAAAAATAAGTTATTTTGTTATTTGTTAAAATGCCTGAAATAAGAGGGATCTAGAGGCAGAACAAAGCACCTATCATTGGCTGTCATGCGTTTCTTACCCCTCCACCTTCTGGGAGACGGACTGACAGAGGCAGAGAGGCAGGGGGACCTGGAGAAAGAACAATTCACCCAGCATCTGCTGCCCCCTCCAGGAGAGAGGAGACGATAGAGCCTTGAACCCATACCCACCAGCAAAAGAAGGGATCTCACTTGAACCTACTGGAATAAGAGATGTAAAGAAGACAGTATAAGAACACATCCAACAACAGAAAGACTTATATGACAACATGAATCTAGGGAGTCTATGCCAGCAAGACCTGAACATCCAAACTCAGATGAAACAGAAGAGAATGACCTTAAAAACAACTTCATGAACATGATAGAGACACTCACAGAGAACATGATAAAATCCCTTAAAGAAATGGAAGAAAACCAAACCAAAAAGTTCAAAAGAAATATATTAAAGAAAACAAGGAAAGCTAAGAAAACACAATCAAAGAGATGAAGGAAAAAATTCAAACAGTTCAAGACAAATATATCACTACACTTAGCGTTATCATGTAATGGTGGTCATTGCTGTGGTTAATAGGTGTCATATTGCGTGGTAATGTTGGTAGCTTTCCTCCTTTTTAAAAATTGCGTGGTGCATTTTAATACCATGAAAATAGTCCTCAAGGATGAAACACTTAGGTGAGTTCAAAATATATCTTGGGATTTTTCTTAATTGTAGATGTTATAAAAAAAAGTAACATAATTTATCATAGTATCTATAAGAAACAGCTACAGAAATATATAGAAAACGACTATGTGTGTGTGTGTGTGTGTGTGTGTGCGTGTGTGTGTATGTGAGACTGATAGTTAATCACATTTAGAAAGGAAAATAAAACAAAGAAAAACCAGTATATCAAATTATTAATATATATAAAGGAAAATGGTTTGAATTTTAAAGAAAAAGTTGCTATATTAGAAAAACAGAAGTTAAGTCTGGTAATGTAGTTTCCATTAAGAGGAAAAAGCCGAAGATCAGATTGAGCCTTGTAGCATGTCATAAAATATCAATTAAAGACACATAATTGTTAGCTTCTATTGCTTAGTAAAAATGATGAGAATACTTATGTGTGTTACTAAGAGAAGAGCCAGAGTACAATTAATTGCACTGTGCAAAAGGTTACATATGCATTAAAGAGAGGGCAATGCAAAGTTTGGTAGCTAATTTGGAATTGTTAATTATTTTTGTAATAGATTCTGTTTCTGATTCTTTTGTGCCCTCATGTCAACTAAAGTTAGAGAGATAAATTACATCGTGTATGCTAAGCAAAAAATTCATTGTACTTTATTTCTTTCATTACAGTTATTAGTTCAAATTGCTTCTCTTTATTCAAAAACTGAAAAACAATTTCAAAGGAGGCAATTTTCACAGACTTACTTAAAATTAATTGACACATGTTCAATTTTCTTTTAACTTTGAGAAAGCATTATGTGATATTAAGAAAAAATATTCCTCATAAGTTTTTCCTTGCAATCATAATATGACTAAACAATGTCTTCAATAGTCTGTTATCACAAAACTAATAAATCTCACTTATATTCTATTGGATATTATGTAGTATTAAATAATAACCATTATTGTTACTACTGCTAACAAAGTTAACCATTCTTACATCCTGTCCCTGTCTTGGCCTAAATAATAAAAATTATTGAAATATTAATTGAAAGATATATTAATTTTTATAAGTTTAAGCAAAACAAGGGACATTTCAGGGCTTACCTTGATGGTGACTTTGGTGTTAATGACACTTTGTGAACCCTTGGCTTTGAAGCTCATGATTAGACTTAATTATTCCCAGATACCATAGAACCTGGTGAATAACTTGTTCTATGAGTAACACATTATATAATATGTGTTACATACATTGTAGAGAAAACTTAAAGAGTTATTTAAGGGCTACCAAAGAAAATGCATTCAAATATCACTTGAAGCATAATCAAATATCATACTGCAGAATTTGACAACCCATGATAACCCTGAACATGTGAAAGTAAGACGCATCTTCAGAAGGACAATATTTACAAGTTTGATTTGGTTTGTAGCTATTACCCACTTCAAACACAGAAGAGCAGCCATACTTAAAGCAGAGAGTTCCTTTGTAATAGATGAACTAGACAAAGTGTGTGTTATAGCCTCTTGCAAGTGGGAACAGTTCTCTAACAATTAAGTAATTTCTAAAAAAAATTAAAGTGTGATAGGGAGACATTCAGGAAATAATTAAAATTATCCCATCACTTGCTTGATCACATTATGTGAGATATCCACCCTGCCCACACCTGTTGCACTGACTACGCCCATTGGGACATGGACAGGATGTGACCAGTAGGGACTAGGTCTGTGGTCCCAGACCCCAGCTTGCTCTCTTACTTCCTGGTCAGAGAGGGGGAGCTCTGGGGGAATCCTTGGAGCAGGAACCCACAGCGGTCATCTGTTTCTAGTGTAAGTGATTTCTCCCCAAATGAACATCATCAGCCCATATTGAGTCCTGGAATCTTATTTCACATGCAATAGTTTTGTACTAAAAACCTGATTCTGTGGGCAGGCAAACCTTCTTGGTGGTTATGTTTAATCAAGAAGGTTGATGAACATCACCTAGACATTAATGTAGAAGAGTGGAAGAGAAGAGTGGAAGTTAGCAGGCCTTCATTTGACCTTGGTAAACATTCATGTTTGAGCTCAGGTTATGAATGAATGATCGAATGATTGAATGAATGAATGAGGTTTTGTGTATTTGTCTATTTATTCATGTTTGCTCTCTATCTTTTGGAAGCCGTCAGTCCTCCAAGGTCACCTCCAAGGACACAGGTCACCTTATCTGTGAGTGTTTATTTTCTTTCTTTTTTCACATGGTTTCTCAAAAGCCAAGACTTACCATATAGGCTGAGCTGGCTGGAGAGAAAGCCGCAATGATTTGGCATCTCCTCCTACCTGCAGCTGGCATTATAAGCTGAAACGTGCTAACACACCTTGCTTTTTTATGTTAGTTCAGGGGTAAGCATTGACTGACTTAATCATATATCCACCCCTATGTGATACATTTAGAAAAAGAAATCTTCAGTGCCTCCTTTTTTTTTTTTTTTATAACAAACTGTTTCACAGAATTCCACTACTGTAGAACATTTAAATTTCAGGGCAATGGTAATACTACTTTTTATTTTTTTAATACCCACAGAAACATTTCAAATGTGTCAACCATAGGATATAGGATCATTCCTCTCCACTGATAAGTTTTGTGACCGCATTTCCCCAAATAACAGTGATGGCTAATGTACTGTATATGGGGTTCCATTTGGGGGTACAAGAGCACCTCATTAACACGTAGATTTTAGCTTGATCACGCACCAAAGAGAAATGTTAAGGCAAAATAAATGCTACTTGAACCTGTCAACTGTATGAATATCTTAATAACCAAACTCAAGACTCAACTTTATAAAAACTTTAAAGTTTAAAATATCACGACCCTGATTAGAATCATAAATATCTTTTTTTTTTGTCTCATCTAGAAGTAGTTTTGTTTTTGTATAATCCCTAAACTCTTTTTATCGTTATTTTTATTCTGTGTGTTAGTCAGAATGCATCTCACAAGCTACACACGGTAGCTGAGAATCTGTAAAGTCATCATGCTGACATTCTCTGAAATGGTCCCATATTAACTATAAAATATGTGATGGGCTGAGCTGAGCAACTTTTAAATGTTTATGTATAGCAGTCTGTTGAAGAAGACAGGGAAAGTTGAGAAAAAATATAAAATGTATAGGGCTAGTAATACAACTGTGATTTATGGTTCATTTTTAAAGTTTTCTTTACATTTTTAGTATTTCAATATTGATGTCCTGAGTCTCTAAGGAGTTCTGTAATCCTTCCAAGTCAGAATAGAGCTGCTAGAATGGGAATATATTTTTGTTGCATTAAAATGGGTAGGTGTGTTTAACAACTAAAGCCACTTCCATATTATCTAAAAAATAAGCAAATGGTTATGAGCACAGTTTGTCCCCTCCTCCCCCTCCCTCAGGCTTGGATGTGAAAAGGTAACAAGTCACAGTCCTCTTCAATTGTGTGGGGGAAAAAAGGTATTCTCAGAAGCCAGAGGGGCCAGTCAAATTGCAGCGAAAACTCCCACTGATGAATTTGAATCTCAAATTCTAGGCACCATTCCAGCCTGAGATCTGGTCTTGAGAAAAGTCAATCACATTTCCGTTCTTTCTGTTGTTGTAAGGTGACAAGATGTTGTCCCCACAATTCCCAGAGCTACTGAGGACATGGTATGTGATGTGAGATTCTTCCATAAAGTCAGGATTATCCCACATCCCTCAGGATTCAGTCAGAGTCCCTGAGAGGAAGGCCCGTGATACAACACGGAATGCACTACTGGGCTGTATTACTGGGGTTCATCAGTGAATGTTCTCCGCCACAGGTTTATCATGAGAGGAACTTTTCTTTCTTTCTTGGTTATTTAATTGAGTATACAAGGCGAGTGTGACAACAAGTGTGTGCACTTGTTGACTGAGGTAAAATTCTCTATCATGGACCTGCGTGAGATGGAAACAACGGCCTTGGACAAGCTGTTTACTTTGCAAGCCTTGCCTGATGGGTTTCACTGATTTAACACAAAGCTGATACTCTTCACTGTTCTCATCCCTGTTTGAAATCAGCGATGTCGATTTGCGCTTCCTTTCATTGATAACATGTAACCCTGGTGTTTATCTTGGGATTAATGAGTTCAGACCCACCCTCTTAAACTTAATGATTAAGCAGATCCCTAACACGGGGATTAGGCAGTCATGTTGTAAGTCAATGAAACACCTGTGTCTCCCAGGTTCAATTCTTCATGACCAGGCCCTGCCACAAAAACCCAATGGCTAGAGTTGATTGAAAACCTCAGTTTGCAAACCATGCTGTGTATCAAAGAGCCGAGTTCAAATGGTGAAATGTGAGCTATAATCTCAACTATGTGAGGACAATCTATGTGAAAGAAGGTTGTACTTAAAATGATTATATTGGAAGGGATGGAGGGGGTGGGAACTGGGATCGATATGTAAAATAAGAAAAAAAATAATAAAAATAAATACATGAATAAAAAATTTTTAAAAAAAATGATTATATTGGGTCATGGAAAGGACCAAGCTGTGTATAAATGTGTTTCAGAATGAGAAAAAAAATCAAATAGATTATCAGGTTTCAGAGGACAGAGCGGATGGGATTCTGTAGAGGAAGGCCATTGGATTGTCCTTGAATTCCTTTGCATACAAGGGAGGTTAGTGATACAGAATATGGTGCCTCTGACATTCGTGCTCCAATTTCTGTAGTTTGTCTTATGTGTCAAGTACCAGTTTTTCATAATTCCGTGCAAAAGACTTCCTATTAAACATGGCCTCCTTTTCTCAGAGTTTCATTTTTTTTTTCTCCTTCCTTTAAGTGTTTTCACTACCTTTCATTTGCTAGCTGCAATTCTTATGGGTAATTACATTTGTCATCATTACTTCCCACCCTAATTTTAAATGCTCTATTCATTTCTTCATACCAACCAGAGTTTCCCCACCCTCCCTTCCTCCCCACCTCTTCCCAACCCATCCTCCCCGCTGAGGACTGGTTACTCCTCAGAAAGGGTAATGCCTCCCATGGGGAGTCAACAAAGCCTGGAACAATATTTTGAGGAAGGACCAAGTCCATTTCCCAGGCACCGAGGCTTAGCAAGGTATCCCACCATAGGAAACGGTCTCCAAAAAACCAGACAGATTCTGGTCCTACTGCCAGGGGTCCCAGAAGCAGTCCAGGCTATATATCTGTCACCCACTTGCAATGGTTCAGAACCACTCAGGCTCCCTAACTATTTGGTTTAGAGTCCCTGATGTCCCATAAGCTCAGATCAGCTGTCTCTGGATTTCCCCATCCTGATATTGACCACCATTGCTCATATTATACCTCGTCCTTCTCTTTGGCAGGACTCCCATAGCTCAGCCTGGTGCTGGCTGCGGATCTCTGCATCTGCTTCTATCACTTACTGGATGATAGTAAGGGTAATAACCAATATGTTTACAGGGGAAGCCAGATCATCCACCATCTCCACCATTGCTACAGTTATTATCTGGGGTCACCCTTGTGAATTCCTGGGACTTTTCCTAGCAACAGGTATCTATCTAACTCCATAATGACTCCCTTTATCAAGATATTTCTTTCATTGCCCCCAGGTCTGTCTCTCGCCCAACTTGACCATCCTGACTCCCCATGTACTCATCCGCCATCCCTTCCCTTATATTGCCAACCTGCCCCCAGTCTACCCGGGAGATCTCATCTATTTCTGTTTCCAGTGCAATTCATAAGTCCCTCTTAGGGTCAACCTTGTTAACTAACTTCTCTAAAGCTATGGATTATAGTCTACTTATCCTTTCCTTTACATCTAGTATCCACTTATGAATACATACATACAATGTTTTTCTTTGTGGGTGTGGGTTACCTTATTAAAAATGATTTTTTTTCTAGTTCTGTCCATTTGACTACAACTCTTATGATGTCATTGTTTTGTTTTTTCCTGCTGAGTAATACACCATTGAGTAAATATACAATATCTTATATATCCATTATTTGTTTGAAGAACATCTATGTTGTTTCAAGATTTTGGCTATTATGAATAATGCTACTATGAACATAGTTGATCAAGTGTCCTTTAGGTATGATTGAACATTCTTTGTCCAAAAGTAGTAATCCTGGATCTTGAGGCAGACTGATTACAATCTTTTTCAGAAACTGCCATACTGATTTCCAACGCGGCTGAGAAGTTAGCACTCCCACCAGCAGTGGAGAAGTTCTCCTTACTCCCCATCCTCAGTGATATTTGTCTTAGCCATTCTAACAGGGGTAAGATAGTATCCCAGAGTCATTTTGATTTACATTTCCCTGATGACTAAGGATCTTGAGCAATTCCTTAAATGTCTTTCAGCCATTTAAGATCCTTCTGTTGGTAATTCTCTGTTTAGATGTGTACTACATGTTTAATTGGATTATGTGGTATTTTGATGTCTAGTTTCTTGAGTTCTTTATATATTTTGAAGATCAGTGCTCTGTCACATATGGGGTTGGTGAAGATCTCTTCCCATACTGGCGGATGCTGTTTTGTGTTTTTGACAATGCTCTTTGCCTTAGAGAAGCTTTTCAGTTCCAGGTGGTTCTATTTCTTGATTGTTCCTCTCAGTTCCTGTACCCCTGATGTTATGTTTAGGAAATGCTCTCCTGTACAAATGCATTCACAGCTACATTGCACTTTGTCTTCTGTAAGGCTCAGTGTAACTGGATATGTTCAGGTATTTGATCCACTTGAACTTGAGTATGTTGTACTTTCATTTTCCTTGAATTCTAGGAAATTTTTTTAATTTCTTTAATTTGTATTGTTGTTGAAGTCTAACTTTAAAGCTATGGTGATCTGATAAGATACAGGGTCATATTTTTGTATCTCTTATATTTGCTTTGTGACCATGTATGTAGTCAGTTTTAGAAAATGTTCCACGAGGTGCTGAAAGGAAGGTTTATTTTTGTGTTTGGGTGGAATTTTCTATAGATATCTATTAAGCACAGTCCCCACCCTTAAGTAAGCAGTTACTATCTCCACCCTGTTTAGAATAATCTACAGGAGGAGCATTCATCAGATCCTACATGACACTGACAATGATGTTAATTGAATAGTTTTATCATTTAAATCTTAATCACAATACTATTTGGATATAAAAGACATTGACTATACTCATATTAATTCATATTATGAATAAATAAGGATAAACTCCCTGGAGTGAAGGTCTGAATAGGCCAGCAAGAATTGTTCTGAAATTCACCATTTGTGAGATATTATTTGACCTTCTAATCTCAGGAGCAAGAATAACAAGAATTGAAAGTACAAGAACACGATGTAATTTTTACTGGTAATTTATGAAAGCATCATTCTAAGATATGTAGGGGCCAAGCAGAACATTAAGCTATGAGCACAGTCTAATATCTTCTCCTTGCTGATAATTTTACCTGGACCCTTCACCTATATTCCAACCAATCAATACTGTGATAGAATTCTTATTCCTGAATTATCTTTCTCATCCTTGGTCTTTAAACAAAGGCAGCCCCTCTCTGACCTAGTCATACATAACCTTATCTGTGCAAGAATCAGTGATTTTTCTTTCCATTAAAATTTTCCTCTACACTCCCAGTCCAACCACCCACATTGAACATCTCAGCACTACCTAGCTCTTTAAATAAACTGCTCTGGGTTAATGCCTGTCAATACTGTTCAGTATCTGCTTGCTGACATCAGAGACTCAATTGCCTCAGACAAAGCTTTCCCAAAGATCATTGTAAACAAATGTGACTTCCTGTACTACTGCCCATATATATAGATATCTAGATGTATAGTCAGCAGTTTTTAAGTTTTTGCTCACTGATTTCAAACTATTTTTTTTCTACTTGTTTTCTTAAAATCTGAACCAACCAACCAAAGGCCAATATCTCCTTCCCACCATCCACTGCTTCTCTTGGTTTAGTGCCCACTAGTGGTTTCAGTATGATTTAGTACCCATGCAGGTGACCCACAGACATGTCTAGAATAATCTGGAAGATTATTTCCACTGTAAATGGTGAGTCCCTTCCCTTTCACGTTTTCCCGCTCATTTAAATTTAGAATCCATCTACCATTTCCATGCCTTGGTATTTTGACTTATAGGTAGATGCAAGGCAATATTAACATACATAATAGTGCAGAAATCTCTACATTAGTGAGGCAAAACACTGCAAGCTACAAATGAGAGGTATGCAGGCCAGGGTAGACAACGTTGCTAATGCTCCTGTGCATGCACACCTATTGTTCGTGAGATCTGGTGGAAATTTTAATGCTCTAAAATTTGATTAAAACTTCATGGCCAAGGAAAAAAATAATTATTATTGAGGACCAGTTGAGTTTATAGTATTTTACTTTAAATAGAAACCTTATTCATTGCTAGTAATAGCTGACTTGAGTAACAAATATATTGAGACATATATTGTATAATTTCTAGTTTCCTTATCACATCATCCCATGTTAGACAAATCTGATTCTGAAATTTAAATCACGCAGTGATGTATTGTTAACTCTCAGGTATGGGGAGGTTTTGATGGGTAGAAAAGTCCTCTCAGCTTTTTTACTTCCTAGTTACTAGAAACTATGAACTTACACTGTGGAAGAAACTTTTCAGATGTATATAGCATAAAAATCTTAAGATGTGTATATTATTCTGGATGACCTGGGAAGATCAGTTGCAATTCCATGATGAAAGAGCCATGTAAATACTGCTTCCTAAATATCTCCTGTGGAGAGTAGTTCTGAGGACAACATCGTTAGACCAGCAAAACAATTTTGCTCTTTAGTATGTCAGAACCACAATGTTTGTACTGTATTTAGAGGTTGGAGATAAGTTCATCTCTGTGGAAGAAGAAAGATTATGATATTTGAATTTGGCTGATAGCCTTCCCTCCCAATTCAACTCATTGTTAAGCTGAAATCTGATGACCTCTGACCCAAATAATGGAAAAACAAGCAAACAAAAACAAAAACTAAAAAACAGCTCAGTGGCTGAAGAGCAGGAAGATTTGTTGTGGAGGAATTCAGCACCTTATTTCCTGAGATTAATATTTGGCTTATTTTTGTTCCCCTAAACTCCCTTTTCACGGAGTATTTTATTTGGCACACTTCAAAGTTCTCTCTATGAGAAAAACTATACTGATAATTTAGTCAACTATATTTGTTTCACAACACAGCTGCTAAAACTAAAATATCAAGTGGAAGGAAACCAACCCCAGACAAAAAGTGATAGATAAGTTCAAATTTTGACAGTGTCCTGCAGAATGGTGGCATGTACTTGAGGTGTTAAAGGCCAGTGTTCGCAGGTTCATTGTTTTCAGAAGAACATTCCAGAGTGTCCATCTGTTACCTCTCAATAACCTTGATGCAAGAGGAAACCAGAGAAAAAGGCAGGTGGAAGATTTACAAGGCACCCATGTGTTACAGAAGAAGTCAGCGAAGCTATAAGTCCAGTGTCCAATTCTTATTGATTAAAGATTTGAAATGATTCACTGCCCCTTAAGTTTCTGGCAACTTCAGTAGCCACATTCAGGGGACATACACATGGCACTTCTGGTCTTCTAAAGGTATCAATGCTACAGCGAGGGATAAATTTTTCCATAGTGATGCAACAACAGAAGAGAGCAAGGATCTGCTTTTCCTAAATGTCACTTTATTTTATATTGCCCAGCATAGATAGATAAGAATTCAAAAGACATTCTGTCCAAGACTTCAAAATTGCTGAAATCAGTAGGCAAATTCTTCCGCAAACTTTAAGCTGCTATTGTAAATATATTCAAACTGCTAAAGATATGTGACTGAAGAATAAACGTTAAGGGGAAATTACCATACCATTAAAAAGTACTAATAGTGAAATTGCTTTTAGAACATCTACTTGTGAAACTTGGCCTTGTTGGCAAAGAATAGTGCAGGGCATAACACAATTACACGTCATTAATAAGTTAGCAGCTCTCCTGATAAGACTAGTAACAAAGCAGGTGCAGCGGTACAATCTTTTGGTACACTGTAATTGTATATTGTACTCACTGGTTATTAAAGAGCTGACTGGCCAATTGCTAGGCATAAAAAGTTAGGCAGAACTTGCTGACAGAAATTGAGAATAGGGTAATGAGAAGACAGAGTCACTACAAAACACAGAGGAAGTAGGAGATGAACATGCAGTACAAAGATAAGATACCATTCCACGTGCTAGAACATAGGTAAAAATATTGGTTAACTTAAGATGTAAGAGTTACTTAGTAACAAGCGTAAGCTGTCAGTCAAACATATATCATTAATAGCAAGCAGCTGGGGGGGGGAGGACATAACTGACCAGCAGTATCAATGAAAAACCCCACCTACATCAACGATTTGTTACTATTCTGATAACCAGTTTGAGTATCATACTTTAAATATTGGTTAACACATTTGACAAAAAAAAAAGTTAAAACAGTCTGGTAGATAAGGAGAAATAATACTGCCCTGCCTGCAGATACCATTAGTACCTGGGTAGAAATCCTAAAGGAGCAAAAGTATAGCCATGGATAGGTGATTATAGAAATATTGGAGGGTATAAAGTACAAGGATTGCTATCCTTTAAGCCATTGATGAATTCATGGGAAGTGAAATTAAAATTGCCATTAAATTGGGACCCAGACATAAGAGATATGTAGGCTATTCTTGGTTTTCTACTTGACAACATCTGAAATTAATGAATAACTCAAAATTTTCCTAAGGGTGGCTCTTCTTCTTCTCCTCCTCCTCCTCATCTTTCTCCTTCTTCTTAAATTTAAGTGGTAAGAATCTATTTCTAATCTGGTGTTGTGATGTAGGAAGACAAAATTTTAATCCAGATATTTTGAGCTTGGAAAACACACTCAAATTTTGGCTATACCTCCTGCTAAAAGCCTTTATAAGGCTATGGAAGAAGAATGTTTTCTCTTTTCCTGCTTACCCCTGCCTTGCTATCAAGTCTGGTATTAAAGCCTACTTCTGCGGGATTCCAGCATTAAGACCAGCTGACATATTCTGCCTTGTGTACTGAGAAACTACTGAATTCTAGAACTGTGCAATGATAACTAGTCATTTTGAGATTAACTAAACCACAACATGTAAATCAAAGTAAAAGTTTCCAGTGACGCATTTTATAAGTTCTGTTTCTCTGAGAACCCTGACTAAAAAAACACCTAAAGTAATAAGTCTATAAAAGAAAAGAAATACAAAATATAATGCAAAAATATGAAACAGAACATGCAACACATACAAATAAAAATAAATCTTTGAAAAGCAATGATATTCTACATTAGAAAAGGGTAAACACTCTGCCATTATGCTGTGATACAATCAAGGATACCCTTTAACAGATTTTGTACTTGGTTGTGGGGATTCCAAATTCTGAAAAAAAATTATTCACCAGAATTCAGGATGTTACTTTTCTTCACACTTTGAGAATCTGAACGTCAGTTTGGATATATTATGTTGTATTGCCCCAAAGCACAATGCCATCTGACTTGGATAATAGGAACAGTATGTAGATCATGTGGCTGGCCACTTTAGGTTGGCATAGGTACAACACTGGCTTTCAATTAGGTGCAAAATATGAAAGGCTGTGATTAGAGTCTAGATTGAAATAGTAGTTCATTACAAGTACATTGCAGATGAAGTTCCTTGCTAATAAATTTTTAAATTACTACCATGAAATAATTTTTAAATTTTCATCTTTATTTTCTACTTGCTGTGCCAGAAAATTTGTATTACATATTGCTTATCTGTGTATCTGTGTGTCAGTCTATCATCTATTAGTGATGTATCCCCTATTTATCCATAACCAACTGTCTCTCTTTCTCATAACCTATTATTTATCATCTATTTCTACATATGTATCTATTTAATGTTTATTCTTAGTAGCTATCATCTAGCATCCATCTATCTACTTATCATCTATCTACCTATCTATATCTATAGATGGATATCTATTATCTATCTATAATCTACCTATTATCTATTATCCACCTATCTACTTATCATCTATGTATTTTTCTACCTACCTACACATCTGTCTATCATCTATGCATTATATACCTACCTTTCTTCATCATCTATTTGTCTATGTTTCTAACCATCATCCAAATATATACATTTCTCAATTATTTATAGAAAAGAATAATTTCTGCTGACTATCACATTATATTACAACTGCTCTTATGTGAATTCTTCCTCTCAATCATGTTAAGGTCTTATGCTTCACTGATTCTCTTCAAAGATGCAGTCTCCTGGAGCCTAACTTTCCATATCTGACACTACAGCCATGCTTGTGATCTCTTTCTATAAAAATCAGTCTATTTCAAAATAACCCGATCTGTGATCTGAAATGCTTGCTGAATAGAACACTTTTGCCCTAGTGTCTTGCTGTTCTTCAAATATCACCTTCAGTGCTTAAAACTTTCTCTTGATTTGAGGATATACCCAGAGAGACAGCCCTCATGGGTATGACAAAAGAGCACACTGTAAGCACTGATACTGTTTTCAAATCTATTCTTATTTCTGATATGACATTGCAAATAACCACTTTTTATTTTAATTGAGGTGACTGCTGAGTCTCCAGACTGACCTTACTATAATTAATATAATAAAATAAAGACACAAATTCTCTTCTCAAACAATTCTTCAGAAATAATTATACTCCACAGTTGCGTTAGCCATTTGTGTTTGTAAATGATGAAAAGTCAAGAGTTCTCAACTTAAATTATTGCTCAGGCACTAACAGAGATCTCCTAAGGATTCCAAATAATGTGAATACATTTACAAACAGAAATGAACTGGCTTTTGTATCTTTTATATGAAGAATTAAAATCTTACTAGTTTCTTTGTGACTGTTTATGCAATCCTACTGAAAGCAAGAGGAATCAACAACCCACACTTAATTACGTCAGGTGATATAATTGCATGGTTTGGGGTTTTTGCTTTGTGTTTTATTAGAAATTTTAAAGGCTGAAAAGCAATAAATACAAAATATTTCACCTTAATCAGTGACTATTTTTGGAATTCTTTCCTTTTCCTCATTTCTTATGTATTTCAATGTTTCTCTCCAGAGAGGCATGATGTCTTGCTGTCCTCAGATCCTCCCAGTGTGGTTGGCTTCATATAAACACTCATTAGCAGAGAGGAATCAAATAAAAAGAAAATTCCAAGCAAGTTTAAATTGAATTGTTGCAGTTCCTCCCTTTTCTGGATGAGTTTCACACAGTTTCACAACAGCTCTGATGCACCGTGTGGCAGGCCTCCTGTGCCATGAGTTGGAAAGGGAAATCTGGGTTCTAATGCCAGCAGAAGCCACACACCAGACTGCACAGGTGTGGTGCTCACTTGAGCGCCCTTGACAAAATGAGGTCACCAAATGTAAGGTGTCTACAGCCCAGAGACATTTCATTTCAGCCTATTCTGTGTTCTTGTGTTCTACAGCTTTTCTTTTCTTGTCATTTTTAACAAATGAAGATTTATGCATTATCTCCAAGCAGAACATGGTGGACGTTCGGTCACCTTTTGCATATTTGCAGTAAATCTTGAACTGAAGGAACTAGCAACAAGATCTATCTGTAGTTAAAAGGTCTTCCTTAAGAGTGATATTCATGGGGCTGACACTTTCCTGTACTTCAAGAATGTAAAAGATGTAATCAAAGCTTACTAAGCATAAGCTTTATGCTTAGTAAATGAGCTATGTTAGCAGTTCTTCTATTAGACCATTGGCCAGAAACTAAATCTGTTCTGTAAAGAACCATGGAAATGGTTCAATGGTAAAATATCTCTAACACACAAGCCTGGTGATCCAAGTTTGACTCCTGAGACACGTGTGAAAAGCCCAATATTGTGGGAGGCATCTGTAAACTAAGTGTTCCTATGGGGAGATAGGAAATGGAGATGGGAAACTGGCTATATGCTCGCAGGCCATGTAGCCTGGAGCAAACAGGGTAACACATGCAAGGAGAGGCTATCCTTCATCAAGTTGGAAAGTGAGAACTGGTTCCTTAAAGTTGTCCTCTGACCTCCATTTGCACACAGGCACAGAGATTTAGGACACAGAGTGATAATGCAATGTCAGCTTGGTGCTTGGCAAGGCAGATATCATGTACATTCCATTAGCTTCCTACTATCAAAAAATGTAGTAATTGCTAAAATAACACAAATATAGTACGTTACCTGTGTGCATTTCAGAAGCCTTGCTAAGATATTTTACAGTTAACATTCTGCTGATTTGAAGATGTTTGATAAAGGGCACTCTGTTTACTGAGATCCATTGAACTTTATACATCAACTTATTTTTACTTTATAGCAAACTTAAATTAGAAGTTTTAAAATCAACTTGGGCATAATTTAGATCACATTACTGTTATTAGTACCTTGCTAACAAAATACTTCATGGTTAATGCTTATGTTTTAAGCCCCAAACAAACACATTCTATTTTCAGTCCTTATCTTGGAACTAGGCATCACTGTCTCAAAGATAAAATAAAAATGACAAGATACTGGCTCTTTTATGAAAGTTAAAAGACAGGGTTCCCATCTTCCTTTGTCCACCAACACCTCTACACATGGCTATGGGCCCATAGAAGCTTCCTGCCATCTCAGTTATCATTGGCTGAGCAAGAGTTTCATATTGACTCCCTTTGACATGGCCCCTTCCACCCACCTCTCCATATAAGGAACTATGGTTCGAATAGGACATGGGCTATCTCCCCTTATAGCTACCTGCTTTCCTGGTTAGTTATCAAGTTGATGCAATGTAAGTGTCAACTAGGAAGACAGAACTTCAACTGAAGAATTGTGTCTATCAGATTTACTGGTGGCCGTATCTGTGAGGTATTGTCTTCTGCATAGTTGAGTTTGAATGTAATTTCAATGAAAATCTTTTCCTTCATTGATGTGGGGCAATCTTTTGTACACTGTAAAGACTTGTCACTTGTATTGGTTAAATAAAACATTGATTGTCCAGTAGCCAAGCAGGAAGTATAGATATAGCTACCAGACTAGGAGAACTATGGGAAGAGGAAAGACAGACATAGTTACCAGCCAAATGCAGAGGAAGCAATATAAGAATGCCTTCGTGAGAAAAGTTACAAAGCCATATGCCTAAACACAGATAAACATTATGGGTTAATTTAAGTTGGAGGCAAATGTACTGAGTACACTTAGCTGAGGAATGATGAGGAATAAACTGAAGTTTATGTTCCACCCAGTTCTGCAGCCAGTGAGTCCCAAATATGCACACAGAGGCGGCAAAATTAAAGATATTTCTATGTAGATGTACATTGTAAATAGTGTAAATATCTAAAGTCTGTAAATGTGGAATGAAGATAACGGTTGTCAGAGGAGACAGTGGATGGTAGGGAAGAGGGGAGGGTGAGCAGATGTTACATGGGAGAGGGAAGCGGAGAGGAAACCAGAAAATGAGTGTTCAGAGTGAGCAGATAAGAGACAGCTAAGAGGGAAAAACTGAAAAGCAGTACATTCAAAGTTTCCTCATGATACCTTATGCCTCTTTGCTTGTTCTTTTACATTAACAATATTGTGTTGTTCTGTTCACGTCTCTCACTCATGTTTTAAGGACAGCTCACTCGTTGGCTGTCTCTTTCAGTGACTTTTCTAGCTTAATGTTTGAGATACAACATTTTCTGCATGATTCTTTCCTGATTATCAGTATTTCATATGCCTGTTTTTTCAATTTTCTCTTCTGAAATATACATTCTATGAAACTAGTCAGATTAGCCTGTCCTCACTGTTATTGTATTCCCCATTCCCGGAGTTATGCCAGATACAAATTCACTACTCTAAACACAGTCATACCTCATTACAACTGAAAGGCCAGTAAGCTACCCGAATACACCCACAGTTTGGAAATAGCCCTTGGGTGCCAGATATGGCTGTCAAACCATGAGGAGAAGATGAATTATTGATCATCCTGGAGGTTTAAGGTGAAGATATAGAACACTGAATGCTTGGTTTTCATTTGTGGCTTTCAATTTGCTAACTTGAAAGATTAAGATTGAAGCATAGTATAATTACAGTTAACATTTCAAAAATATTATCTAAACACAGAGCAAGTCATTAACCTTACAAAAATGCTGACTGGGAAGTCTATGGGGCCTCTCTCTAGTAATGGATCAGTATTTATCCCTAGTACACAAATGGACTTTGGGAGCCCATTTCACATAGAGTGATATTCTCTCAGCCTAGACACACTGGGAACCATGAACCAGGGACCTCTTGATCCGCAGTCAAATGCTCTACCATTGAGTAACATCCCCATAAAGTGTACAAGATCAGGATCCATGTGAACGCTTTTCCTACAGAGTAGTCAAAGCTCCAGCCTCAGGGATTCTTTGTGGGCAGTGACACTCTACATCCTTTCTTTAAAGGTGGGGCACCTCTGTGGAGGTATATTTGTGGAAGAATGCTCTCATTTTTATTTATTCTTTTAAATTTCATTTTTCATTTTAAACTCAGTTCTTACTCACCCCACACCCACCTTATGTGTAAGGCTCCCGTGAGGAGTCAACAAAGTTTCTCACAATAGGTTGGGGCAGGGCCAAGCCCCTCTCCTATACATTAAGGCTACGTGTGACACTTAACCATAGGGAACAGGCTCCAACAAGCTTGCTCATGTACCAGGCTTGTGTCATTGTCCTAATGCTAAGGGACCCTCCAATAT
This sequence comes from Phodopus roborovskii, assembly GCF_943737965.1. NCBI lineage: Eukaryota > Metazoa > Chordata > Mammalia > Rodentia > Cricetidae > Phodopus > Phodopus roborovskii. Next base: position 7,423,050 of record NW_026126651.1, read on the forward strand.
TCCAAGCTTCACACTTGTTACCCATATATGGAGGACCTAGTCCAGTCCCCTTGAGTCTCCTCCGCAGCTGTCATTCTAGAGTTCATGAGTTTCTATAATGATGGTTCATCTGTCTCTGTAAATTTCTCCATCATGATCTTGCTTTCCTTGCTCATATGTTCCTTCCTCCTTCTCTTTGACTTGATTTTTGGAGCTCAGCCTGGTATTTGCTTGTGGATCTCTCCATCAACTACTAAACGAAGGCTCGCTGATGATAGTTGTGGTATCCGCCAATCTGAGTGCAGGGGTAGGTCCTTTCAGGCATCTTCTTCACTATTGCCAGAGTCTTATTTGAGGTCATCCTTGTGGAGCCTTGGGAATTACCCTCGCACTAGGTTCCCCTCTGACTCCACAGTGGCTCTACAGAGAGAGACTAATATATCTCTATCATCGCTCTTCTACTCCATTCCTCCCCCACAGCTCCCTCCATTCTCTCCTGTCCTACTCTCTTCTCCCTTTTACCCCTGCTCCCAAGTTTCCCAAGTAGATCTGATCTAATTTTCCTTCCAATGGGTGATCCCTGTTAAGGCCCTCCCATTGTGTAGCTTCTCGGGAGCTGTGGATTGTAGCCCGGTTATCCTTTGTTTTACATCTAGTATCCTCATATGAGGTAATACATACTATGTTTGTCTTTCAGAGTCTGAGTTACATCACTCAGGATGTTTTTTTTCCCTAACACCATGAATTGCCTGTAAAGTTTCATAAAGTTATCATATTTTACAGCTGAGTAATACTCCATTGTGTAGATGTACCACATTTACTAGGTTGCTTCCAGATTCTTTCTATCCTGAATAATGCTGTTATGAACATAGTTGAACAAATGTCCTTGTGATATGATTGAGAATGTTCACATTTTAAGCATATAGTTCCGTGAGCTCTGTCATATTTATACACATGCAGGTGTCACTCATATTTTATAGGGCTTCTGCTATTACTCAGAAATTAACCCAAAGTATTTTTGCACTCTCCTATTGCAAGATTCACTCTCATATCTATTTATAGTTTAGATTTGCTCTCTCTAAATTTGTGTGAAGTCATACAGAAAGCAAATACCCAAAAACACACAATCACATAATCACATACAACCAAATATACATACACAAAAACCAAGCTAAACAAAGACACAGAAATACATACATAAACACAGGGACAACACATGAATACACACAAACCATAAACAAAACTACAAAAAGATACATATACATGCAAACACACATGTATGAACACACACACATATACAAACATGCAGACACAAACACACAAATACACATAAAATAGAAACACATATACCCAGACATGCAAACACACACATACATACATACAACACACACACATACACCCTAAGCCTGTGCTCTATTAATTTCCTGGGATTGAGCAGTGCCCAACGCCCTCCCTTGTAGATATCTTTCTCGAGTTCTCTCTTGACTTCGGGGTTTCAGAGACAGTTGTGACTTCATTTCATATTGAAAATGCACCCAGTGGGCTCTTTGTCCTCTTCATGTGATGTCTACTGCCCCCCTGTGCTTCCCAGCTGCCCCTGTATTTCACTCACTCCTATACACACTCAGTAATTCAGGAAAGATGAGTCCTCAAACTTGAGATGAAGCTGTCCAGGCAAGCAGCCTGCTTTATCTCAGGTTCTGCCCAGAGTCTACAATGAGAACTCCAAGGAAATCTCACATAGAATATTAAACAGGTCATAATTAAAGCCAAGCTATATAAATCAGCCTGTGTTATGCATCAACTCCCTACCACTGAGTTGGTGAATTCCATTTAATATGTGTGAGTAATCCCGGCTTCTCAAGTGTATCATCTTGAAAAAGTGAAAAGAAATCAAATTGAGACTAGCTCTGTTGGAGAATTTTTTTTTTTGTATTTGTATAGGACACAATGTGCAATTTCCATATGGCATAGATAATGAATAACCAGAAAAGCACTTGTCAAGTGTGGGATCTGTTACATTATTCAATCAATACTATGTATTTAACATCACCTGGATGAGTATTGACTATAGTCATTTAAATCCATATATTTTTCTCCCTATAAAGTTCTGTAAGGTAAGTCCAAATACAGAATTGTATGGGGGAAAAAATAAGGTAATTCTCCCAATGTCTTTTTCAGTCATTGTAAATGAATTTCTCATAAGGATTGCCCAGTCCTTGTGAGATTTCACTTAACATCTCAGATGGGGGAAATCTCCAGAGTATCTTCTAACTCCCTTAACAGACACACAGAAACAAGAATGTGAAATGGCAAAGCATCACAGGAGTGCCCATATGCTTCGAGATTTTGTGTGATTTACTTGGAGAATATGAAATTCACACCACACTTAAATAGTCCCTTGTGTGCCTTGGTAGATCCATTGCAAACCTGAGTGAACTGCAATGCCTAATTCTTTTGCCTGTGCTTGGCACAGCATCTGCAGCACCTAGCACGATACATACTATCCCTGCTTCCACAGTTTAAACATAGTGGAAGCATACTTGAAAGTTATCATTTCATTTATCTGGTATGTATGAAAACTGAGTATACAAGCCTCTGAACACATGCCTTCTCTCTGCAGACTCTTGGACAGAACTTTGACTTTTAAGCATTGAATAGAATAAAGCAGTTCCCTAGCCTATGGCAGTTCAAACTCAAATCTGGAAAGAGAATAGCTAGGAGGTGAATCGGAGGCAGGCATTTGACAGAATACCTCATAAGTGGATGAAGACAATTCAGATGAGCACCCTCTTCCTGTCAATGTCTTCATAATATAAGGAACCCAGTACTTATTGGGGTTTTATTTACACAAGTTGTTAACCTCACTGATGTTGATGGACTCATTACCCAATTGGCTCTGGAATACTTCACTTTGTACCTTCTACTTGGTGAGAGTCAGGGATAGATGGTAGTTGGTGCATAAGCTTTCAAAACTCTGTGTGCTGATCACTATTTTAAGAGCAGCCAGTTTGCAGACCTAACTTCCCTGCACAATATTCAGTATCCTTCTTTATGGCTCCAGATATTCATGGGTTCTATAAGTAGAATGCCTGAGCTCATGGTACCTCTCAATGCAGAGTCAAATGAACAAAGAGAAATTGATCTCTAATTCCACTTTTCCTAGAGTTAGTGACCTGAGAAGGTAGTGGATTTATACCCTAAAATAACCACATGTTTCATCTCCAGTTATCAAAGGTCAGAGAGATGAGTCAATCACTCCAAAGCCCATATGGTGAGGTGGTCAGCCATGGTCATGAGACTTTTTCTCTCATTATCATCCATAGTTCTCTTCTTTTATTCTATAATATGTGTGGTTAGGTGTTCCATGAACAGCCAAGTCTGGTTAGTACTTCTCACACTATCCTCAGACTCCTCCATGGGCTTCTGAATTGGGAGGGGATTTAAGTAGAACCAAAAAAATTAAAACCATAGTTGCACAGATTGGGCAACTGAGATCACAGAGAAAACTAGTGATGTTGTACTAGTAAAAATATAATTCTAGACCCTTATTTATTATCCAAATATGGTGCCTTCACTCAGGCAAGGTAGAAAGGTTTTGATAGATTTATTTCTTAGTCACAGATTTTCTTCTTTTTGTCTCCTGAAATATTTGACCCTTTGGTATAGATAAAAATAGCATTTCCTTTTACAGGAGAATGTGGAAGATGATAAGCCTGAAAGCCTTTGGGTCAAACATGGAGGAACGAAAGATTTTTCCCACTTCAAAGGGAAGTCAAGTGATTGACAGCAAGTTTGTGAGGATGGAATTTATGAGTCAAAAAGTAAGTGTGTGAAGGGAGCTTTGTCTATAAGCCATCACCAGGCTTTTTAAGAGGTCAAGAGAACAACAAAGCCAATTTTTTGATATAGCATGTTCACAGAACCATAAAATAATCTCTACCATTGTAATATTCTTAAACCATTGAGAGAAGTCAATGGGACTGTGCAAATAGTTTATGGTACATCCCCTTACATCACAGAAGGACATGCATAAACTCTAGTTCACAGAGAGTGCTGATGAGAGGCAGGTGTGTGATGTCTGCATGAATCTCAGCTGCAGTGACTTGTACTGAACACCAACCACAGGGTTGTCTTCATAGAGGCAAGAAGATCTCCAGGTCTGTCATTATCTACTCAAAGTCCCTGTTGAAATTTCCAGAGTCCCACTCTTTTAGGTCCTGATCTGTCTCTTTCCACTGCATAATTTTCGTATCAAAATCAGCTTGAATTTGTCAGAAAACAAAACAAAGGTGTGCTTGCGTCTGTGGTTTTAGCAGACATACATGGTAGAAAATTGGTTTATTATTTTTGCCTTAAATGCTTACTAATACAACAAACGAAAGTAGTCAAAGGATGAGTCTACTTCTTTTTTTCTTTCATCCAAGATAGGCAACTTGGAAAATGAGCTTGGAAAGCAGCAGGATGATAAATGTCTCAGGGCATCCATTGGTATTGACCCATCCAGTGAATAATATATGGGAGAGATCTAAACCATGTAATTTCTTGGAAGTCAGTACTCTATTTCTGTTTTGATAACCTTGTTCATTTATATTTCATGGTATATTGTTATAAATCCTTTCAGGATATAAGCTGTGTGTAAATTATGAATTAGGGCACTGGTACTACTCAGCACAAGAGTCTTCACGCTTCGCAGTGATGCTGTAGGTCATTAACTTATCTCTGAACCATTCTCCTGAGCTCTTAGCACATGGTTTAAGTTTCAGTAAGCTCTATTATTCAGATCAGTAATATGCATGGACTAAATTCCAAAACTGTTGGTGCCTTGAATGATCTACTTATTCCTCTCTGCAAAATAAGGGCAGTTATTAAAAGAAAGAGAAAACTCATTTAAAACACACTATGATAGCCTCTCTTCTATCTGTCACCAGGCAAGATGAGTAATGGCTTTATAAACAAATGTAAATATATAAACATTAAGGGGAGTTGCCGGGTTTATTTTTGGAGTCTATGTTTTTAAAAGCCTGGTTGGTAACAATGCCTTTCAACTGTGCAAGGAGAAATGAATCTCTGCAGTGATTATGAAAACAGCCTAGAGCGGCATCGTGTTAAGATTTAGCTCTGGACAGAAAAGATCTTTGTGCCATTCCGATTTCCGCAACTCACCCCTCCATGATCTTGTTGAACTGACCTCAGTTTCAGTATTTTTTCCTCACACACAAAAATGGACAAGGCCAAGGTGCCAACATTGTAAGAATGAGATGTGATTTAATGTGAAAATGCAGAATAGAGAAAACAACTTACAAGTGTCTTTAAAGGTTTTGCAAATGGACGTTGTCTCTCCTGATCACCTGGTCCCAAATATCCGGCTCAGATACTGAATGTGAACTATAAGTGCTTGTTTGATAGCTCAGGATTGTTACTAGCTATCTATTACACTTAAATTAACCATTGACTCTTATCTGTGCTTCGGCAAATGGCTTGGTACCTCCTCTCCGTCTGACATTCTTATCTTGATCTCTCTGCATCTGGCTGGAAATGCCTCAGACTCTACCCTTCTCCTTTCAATCAACTTTATTTTAGTCTATACTTCATGCCTGGCTATGGACCAATCATCATTTTATCATGCCAATCTGAGTGACAAATCTTTATAATGTCCAAGAGAATTATTTTACAGCAATATTTCATTTCGCATATATCTTGTATGTGTCTCGATATAGAATCGAGTATACTCTAGATGACTTTATGCTTTGTGTTTTTGTTTTTTTTTTTAATAACCAACTGCTAAACAACTCCAGGTATTATTTCTAAACCCTTGATCTGATTGTTGCAGCTATATTTGGAAATTCCTTTCTGTTCTTTGAATTTCAGATTTGTTTATTTATTAAATAAAAAGGGACTCTATATTTAATAAATATGTGCTTTTATATGCATATGCATATGTAAGTATGTACATGAAACAATAATAATGAAGGGATTATGAGTGTAGGGTAGGGGTACCCGGTTGTTTGAAAAAGGTGAGATGGGTAGGAATGATGAAAATAGAGTGCTCTTGTCTCAAAAATAAAATAAAAAAAATAGCATTTTCAGAAGAATGCCAAAAAATTCCATAATACAAGAATCACCTAGGACCAAATTGTGCATAATTAACACTTTGTCCCTTGTGTTCCCTCTTCATTAAACATCACTGTGAGGATAGACTACACTGATGATGACTCAGCAAATATAACAGCTGTATGAAATTGGAAGTCAACTCACAATATTTTAAAAATGGCTATAAATTTGTATTCAATTACTAGGAAATGTTTACGTCATAATTTTCCTGCATCCTAACGTGAAATGTAGAATTCTTCCTCAGGAATCTGTGATGTTTAGATGAGCAAATCCTTTCACATGCATAATTCAGAATTGCTTTAGATTCTGAGATACTCCAAACAATGCATGACGTGTTCACAATGCTGGCACTGGTTGGAGCTCCAACCTTTCTTTCTCAACAATAGAAGTCACACTTTTACTGCTGAGATATTAACTGCCTATCCAGTCCATGAGAACATCAACTCCTGCTCCACACAAGCAGCAATTCTCCTCATGAGACCATGAAACATCGCTCGAATGGTAATGATGACCCCTCAGATGCCCCTATAATCACTATAAAATGGGTGGAAACAAGGCAACTGCTCTTTGTCAAACCCTTCTCTCGGTCAGTGACATGGGGCGGTCTGTTCTGATTCCACTAGAAGCTGGACTTGTGATTGATCTGTCAGAACTCCCCAAAAAACTGCAGCAATGGCTTGTGTCCTAGGCTCTTTAAAAGAAGCTGGAGGCATGATTGGCATGTTATGGACTTCTCCGAAGTTGAACATGTGACTAGTCTGTCCTGAGGCTAGAGTTATACCATGGTAGACCATGGCTCTTTTAGAAGATGAGGTGTGACTGACCCACTGGTGCACCAGGAGCATCCTCATGTACCACACTGATATGGCAAGTAGAAATGGTGGACCCACGTGGGTGAAGTCATCTCACCCCTCCTGAGGAGGAATGACTGTCTTTCATCATAGCTTTCATCAGACTGAGGTGTTAGAGCTGTGTGTAACTGAGGTGTTACAACTCTGCTGTGTCTTTGAATTTATAGCATCACTTCTAAAACCAAAACTAAGCTACGGCCACTTCCCACTGTCTCATTTCCTGACAACAACACATTGACAACATCGCTCAGGCAGAAGTCATTTTCCTGATTGAGTAGCCTCTATCCATTTCTCCCTGAAATATGACAAAACATCCTGAATCAGTGGAAAGTACAATGGATTAATTTCTATGAACTCACAGACATACAGTTTTCTTTCCTTTTTGAATCATTATTATCTTTTGCAAACAGACTTGCTCCACTCTGGTGCAAAGGACACCACTAGGTGGCAAGTTTCTTTGAGTCTGTTATTGAATCACTGGGGGAATTTCACTACAAGCCAAAGACTTGGTGTGCCCAGATTTTTAACTTAGAGCTATTTACCAAAGTGATGCTAACAGAAGACCTCACCCTGCTATTACTTATTCAGTATACCAATGTAAATGGGTATGAATATTGCATAATTTTAGAATTTAAAAAATAATTTTAATCATCTAATATTAGAACTTCAAATATAATGGTGAATAAATATTATGTTATAGATATTGTGAAGATTATAGAATTAATTTTTTTTGTGTGTGCATGTGTGTGAATGTGTGTACATGTACCTTTATGAATGTTTTAATAATAATTCTGCATGTCTGATTCTTATATGTTATTCTTCTGAGAGACTCCCAAAGCTTTTCTTTTATTAAAAAGATACTGCTTTGTCAGCTCGAAGATGCTCTTTCTCATCAGTTACAGAAATGAGGTTTAAAAAACACTTTCTGATACACTTTGCAAAATTCTTTTTTAAAAGACCTTGCTCAAAATTTTCATATTCAGAATGGTTGTCATTTGGAGCAAAATGTTAAAAAAGAATGAAACATTTAGGTTTTATACGAAATATAGTACCATATAAAGGGAGGTAATATTTTACTTGAATTGTAGATATTATAAGAAGAAACTTTTCTTCCTTTTTGCTGTGATAAAGCATAATTGTTTTTATCACAGTTTCAGATGACATGGAAAATGGGCAGCTGTGCAGGCAGGTGCCATCTCCTTCTGTGTGCTTAGACTGACGCGAGGCACCAGGAAAACGCAACCGAAGATGTGGAACTTATTTTGCACTCACACCCTCTTATTTCATCCTGCCTTTCCGTCCTGACTCACACATTACAGAGTTTGGACATTTATCTAATGAAATCACTTTAGAATTGTGGTCAAAGTGTAAAAGAAAAACTATCAAAAATTAAAATTTAGACACAGATAATAATGTTTTCCACAAGAATGTTACTTGAAAACAGAGGGAAAGGGATAGTTATACTTTTGAGAAAAATAAAGAGAGTCCATTTCTGTCTTGAATTACCTAAAGACCATATATTTCATAGATCATTTTTGTTTTTAAACATTAATTCATTTTTAGTTTTTTCATGGGTATGCACCACATGTCTGTGCACCACGTGTCTGTATTACAGGTGAAGGTAAGGAGAGGGCATTATGTAATTTCATATTGGAGTTACAGACAGGTGTGAGCTGTAGTGCAGGTGCTGAGAACTGAACCCAGGTCCCCACAAGAGCAGTGAGTGCTCTGAGCCATTCATCTATCTCCACAGGCCTTCCCTAGGGTTTGTGCTGCTCACTTACTTAAAGGTGTGAAGTGTACATTTAAAATATTGGGTATGTTTCATTTTATATCTGAGCATCACAGTGAGTGTGCCTAAAGACCTCAGAGGTCAGAAGAGGGCACCAGATCCTCTGCAACCGGAATACATTGGTTATGAGACTCCATGTTGCTAGGAAACACACCTAATTTTTCTGCAAGAGCAGTATGCATTCTTAACCTTGAGCTATCTCTCTAGTCCCTGGATGTATTTTTAAAATAAATTCATCATAGTTATGAGAAAGATCAACTGTTATGATCTAACTGATTTTTGCTGAAGTCCAATTATACCGAATTCACACAATAATTTAACCTCTCGAATATCTGATAAGAGACGGTATGAGTATACTTTCATATTTTACCTGAGTACACATTTTTAAAGCGTATGTTCAGTCTTTGGAGTTTGTCTTGAAATGGGAATGATGACATAGCAAAGGCATAAGTATATATTTGGAAACGCTGTCTTTACATAATAAGTGTATACAGTTTCAAACACACATGAGATTAATCTATGATCTAGAGAGTAAAGAGTAGACTAAGCGAAGTGTCTTAAGTAGGGGACTATGACTGTTCCCATGAAATGAAAAACAACAGGCTGTGTATGGTTTTGCTGACTTTTAATCCCTGTGTTCTTGAGGGGGAAGCAAGTGGATCTCTGGAATTTCAAATCCATCCTGGTCTATATGGACAGTTCCAAGCCATTCAGGGTTGCATAGTGAGCCCCTCTTTCATAACACAAAACAAAGAAAAATGAAGGAAATGAGCTGTTTAAAGATTGTTATAATAAAGATGTTTAGAGTGTATGAAGTTTCTCAGTATCATAGCTGTTTTCTAGTAGCTAATATTATGTCTACTTAGTAATGAAGAAAGGAGGCTTGGGCTATATAAATGGGAAGGGACAGAACTATAATTATACACAAATGTCTCCATTCTAAGGCCATGGCCTCAGACACATGTACTGGAAGGAGAGGGAAGTTGCGGGAAGGTTTCACATTTGTCATACATGGATGCACAAAATTATAGTTTTGGAGGCTTAAAAGTATGCCCAGCAAAGTTCCTATTTGGTATCCTTACAGGGTAGAGTGTTCACACCCAGCAGGGATATGTGTGTATAACCACGGAGTGAGGAATGGCAAGAAACAGAAGGATCTGATGAAATTTTCCCAAGAGCCAATGGGAGAGCACAACATGTGATACAGTAAATCAGAAGTTCAAGGGTAGGGAGGAGAAGAGGGAGGAGACGTGGTGAGAGAGAAGAGTGGGTAGGATTTGAGCACACATTGCATGCGCGATGGATGAGGAAGTCCAGTGTGGCTCCAGTGCATAAGCCAAACAGTCAGAGTACACGGGGAAAGTGGATTTCCAGTCTGTGTTACCATGCCTCTGATGGTTTTAGATCAGAAATCCGCCCATAGCGAATGCATCAGAAATCATTTCACTCCCCCAGGCCTATATGAGGGAGTGTATGGGTTTGTGAAACCTCAAGCTAACCAGATCTACTTTCTAGGTAAGATCAAGCGCTAAGTGGCTTCATGTCAGGGTATAAAGTGAAGATCACATTCACTGATGTGTGAAACAAAGGGACTTATTCAGGAACCTATGTTTTGGTAAACAATAAGATCAGAGAGGAAAGGGAGGGTTGAAGAAGACAGCAATCTGAACAGTTAACTTTTGTTAGATTCCCTCCCGATTCTTGATTCTGTGTCAACATGAATCTCAGCGTTATATTCACTACAAAACACACACATCCATGGCCACCGTCTCTGCTATATAAAGGTGTGTTTATGTTTCATGTTCCCCAGGGCTCATCTGGTCCAGAAGAATGCTGCATAATATTAAGCGCTGTGTCTCATCACTCCTCGATGATGAGCAGGTATTTCCCCCCACACTTCTCTTCCCTTTCTGCCAGACCACGTACGCAGCTGGTGACGTAACTCTCAGACAGGCAATAGCTGTCTCAAAGTCAAACATTGGGCGACTGGTGTCGCTTACATTCATCAGTAGTCCGCTGAGGCTCTGTTCCTCATTGCCCAGGTCACTCTTGGTTCTTGACCCGCCTCTCCCCTACTCAGACATGAAATTGCTTCCGATTGTGTTCTACCACCTGCCCGTCAAATCAGTTTGTATTCCAACCCTCCTTGTTACTTCTAGTGGTTCCCTGCTTCATGCTACCCCGGGGAAGTTACCATAGTTTTCTATTTTGCATCTTATCTGAGTGTGCATGTGTATTGTACCTCGCAAGGTTTCAGGGGTCACTCTTCTCCAAAGTGGCAGCACAATGCTCCTTTAAAGGAACACCCCATTGCCTTCTTTCCTCTCAGGTGTCACCATTGCTATTAAAATGTCCAAGTTGCTCCGCTGCCTACTGAATGAAATTGTTTTTCTGTTCCCTGGGTCGGTGCTATCTGATGGGAGATGCGATTCTGTAAATATGTTTCTCATACTGGTTAATGAATAAAGCACTGTTGGCCAATAGGAAAGCAAGAAGGCGGGACTAGGAGACAAGGAGGAAAGAGGAAGTAGTAAAGGAGTCAAGATGGAGAGACTGGGGAGACGAGATGCTGGCCCCTTTCCCTGGTAAGAAGACCACGTGGAAATATTAGATTAACAGAAATGGGTTAATACTTAAGACAGAGCTAGCCGATAAGAAACAAGTAACGGGCCAACAGAATTATATCAAATACAGAGTCTCAGTGTGTTAATTGGGGCTGGAGCGGTGGCGGGACCAGACCAGCGGCGGAGGAAAAACCTTACTCCTTACAGCTATCTCTCTGTCTGGATTGACTCCTTGAAACAGGACTGACATTCCTACTTCAGAGACTTCTGTGTAGGGTTGAATCTGTCCAGGGTAACATTTCATAGCTACTGATGTAACTATTCCCTCATATCCAGTGAGCCCATCAGGTTCTCAATTGAGGTATGCTAATTCTCTGCTTCCAGATTAAACATTCTGTCTTATCTGCTTTATCTTCTGCCATAGCTTCCTATGCAACTTGAGATGTTTACAATGGAATCTCTCATTTTACCATAAGTCTCTGGAATAGTTTAAAGAGAGCTTTCCATTAACAAAGAAAAATATTAAATGAAGCTCTTAATTTTTGTATTTTATGGTATTTTGAAATATAGAGAAGAGGGAGACGAAGCTGTAAGCACTGGAGCTCAGATGGAAAGGTATACTGGCAGCTGAAAGCCAAGGAATACCAGAGTCACACCCCATGACAAACCTCACACTAGAGATTTATTGGGAGGGAGAAAACCAGGATGCGGTTACCTCTGCTAAAGCAAGAAACAGCAGCAATCTCAACAGGATACAGAGCTTACAGGATGGGACCGGGTGGAACTTTTCAGGGTGGAGCCCAGTTTCTTTTTGCCACCTTGCCTGTCTTAGAACTAGCTCTGTAGACCAAGCTGACCTTAAACTCCACCTTCCTCTGCATCCCTAATTTTGGCTTTAAAGGCAAACACTACCACTGCCAGGCAACAACTGATCTCAAACATAGTTTATTTATAATTGTGTGTATATGCATGTGTTCTGTGTGTGTGTGTGTGTGTGTGTGTGTGTGTGTGTGCACATGGGTGTTGTGGCTGTGTATTCTAGAAGAAAACATCAGATTCCCCTGGAGCTGAAGTTACCTGATCACTGGGGAATGGAACTCAGGCCATTTTTAAGATGTATAAGCCCTCTTAACCATTGATGAAACGTGCAAGAACACAGTAGTGTACCCTACAGGTACCCTGGGAAGGTGCTGAACAACTGTGAAGTGTGCATTACTTATCTTCCAAGTTCCTCATGGGGAACCAACCTCATGTCACTCACAGTAGCAAAGGGTTGGAAGGTATTTTTCCTCCCATTCTCAACCACTTCCTAAAGGTGATGCTTGCTTTGGAATCTTTGCCTCTGACATTCCTCCTTGGAACACTAGCTGAGACATCTACTGTGGAACCACCCATGTGTCATGCTCTGGTTTTCAATGACCCAGATAACTCTCTAATTACTGTGAAAGCTTTTGAATAGTCTCTAGTTTCTTCCACCACAACCTGTTTCCATGGTGTCTCTGTTCTCTTCACATACTGTAAAATAATCAAGCTTGCTGATTCTCCTTTCTAGGTTTTTATTTCTGGGTCCTTTAAGTTCTATAAAATTAAAATTGCACTTGATGAAGCTAAGCAGTCATGGGCCCCTTTACTTTGACAATAGCAATGGCAAGAAGTTTGATATCATCTCTGTGAAAGTGCAGGGCAAGCTTGTGGAAAATACCTCTGAGTGCCTGTGAGACCTGGAGAAGCACATTCAACCACACCTAAGTGAAGAAGTGTTTGTATTTACTTATTTGAATTCTTGTCATAATTGGGTGATGTTCATTAGCTGCATGTTGCCCATCATTTAGGCTCTTTGTCTATCTAAAAGACTGGATGTTAGTTGTTTGTGTAAGTAAATACTTCACAAATAATTCTAAGCATATCTACTTGGATTTAAAACTATCATTTCTGCATTATCATATACCTACAAGCCTACGGGGACCAGGGGGTGGATGTGGTGGCTTGAAAGAACATTTTCCCCGTAGTCCAGAGGATGTGGCACTATTAGGAGGTGTGGCCTTGCTGGAATAAGTATGTATTTGTTGGAGAAAGTGCCTCATTGAGAGTGATCACTGAGGTCCCAGAAGCTCAGGTCCTGCCTAGTGTGTCTCATAGTCTCTTCCTGTTGACTTTGGGATCCAAATGTAGAATGCTCAGCTCCTTCTCCAACATGATGCCTGCCTGCATTCCACCATGCTTCCCATCACGAATGTGATGAACTAAATATCTGAACTGTAAGCCAGGCCTAATTGAGTGTTTTCCTTTATAAGAGCTGCTTTGGTGTCTCTTCAGTGCAATAACACATGAAGACACAGATGAGTAGAAAATTTGTATGAGTTTCAAAGATCCAGATAAAAAGTTCTTGATTATAATCTTCTTACAGTCATTGCTCTTTAACAGAGAAATACCTCGAACTTTCAGCTGAAGTGAGTATAATTTTAAAGAGAATATTACGGACAATTCATGTTAATAAAACTTATGGTATGTGTTCCCCACTTTCTTCTTTTATGTTGGAAAATAATGTCAGCATTGAAAGAATTGTCCTCTGCCCTGTGATAGCTATAAGCTAGGTTGTTCCCAAACACCCTCTTCTTGACTTATCCATATGCCTGGTCTTTCTTCCTTTTCCTGTGAAAAGTTCATTTTGAGTGATTATAGGCCTATGCTCTGACAACATGTAATACTAAGGTCCTCCTTGGAGGCCTATCTTCAAGCGCAGTCCCACGTGCTATTAGGACTTCAACTCTTGAGTTGACGGGAAAGATAATTCAGTCCGCATCACATACTTCTGATCCTAATAGGAAACTAACAACAAAACTATTACTAACAACCATATTGAATTCAAAGCTTTCAACAGAAATAAGTAGCATTTTGGGGAAGACAGTGCCATTCCTAATGTAGACATACAACCCACTCACTTTTAGTGTCAACTTTTAGTAAGAAATAACAGTTATAAAATGTGCCTGACCAGTGCCTTTATTCGGTAAGTTTTGCTTTGACTCTGCAGGATGGTTTCTTATTTTGTGATGTAAACTTCTAAGGAGAAACAGTCTCATAAAGCAAACTGTAGCATAGAATTTAAGCATCTGAGGAAACAAAATAAAAACCATTCAACTGAATAACGTCAGAGTCTAGTCTGAAATGCAGCATAGGCGGATCCACTCAGCTCAATGATATCATACAATACTGGGAATAAATGCACACAGAGCTGGTAATTGTCTTTAGGAAAACAGTTGAAGATAAGGCATCAATAATAGGGAGGGAGTCCGTGGTTGTTATATAATAAATAACAATTTAAAATATATTTTTATTCATGTGTGTGAGTCACTTAATGCTATGAAATTTCAACTTAGCACTACTTTCAAAGTGTCTCATAAGTTTGGGTATTTTGTGCATTCATTTTCATTGATGTCTATAATTTATTTATTTCTTCCTTGACCCATGTGTGTTTCAGTTGAGCATTATTTGGTTTCCATAAGTTTCTAGGCTTCTTGTAATTTGTGCTATTTTTGAATTCTAACTTCAAGCTATAGTAATACTGTAGAATAAAGGATATTATTCCAATTCTTTTGTACTTGTGGAAATTTGCTTTGTGCCTGAGTATGTGATGAGTTTTATATAACATTCCATGAGGTACTGAGGAGAAGGTATATACTTTTGCATTTTTTTGTGTGTGTGTGACATGTTCTATAGATGTCTGTTAAGTCCATTTGACTCATAATGTCTGTCAGTTCTCTTATTTATCTGCTAAGATTCTGTCTGACAAAACAGTCCATTTGGTGAGAGGAGGTGTATTGAAATCTACTATTAGTGTGTAGGAATTGATATGTATTTTAAGCTTTGGTAGTTTCCTTTACAAATGTGGTTGGTCTTGTATTTGCGGCATACATATTCAGAACTGAAACTTCATCTTGATGGATTTTTCCTGTGATGAATTTGAAATGTCCTTTTCCATCTGTTGATTAATTTCTTTTCAAGTCTATTTTGTTATATATTAGGATAGCAACAACTTGATTCTTAGGTCCATGTGATAATAAAACCTTGTCCCAACCGTTTAGTTGAGATAAGGTCTGTTTTTGAAGATGAGTTGTGTTTCTTGTATGCAGCAAAACCATTCTCCTGTTTTTGTATCCATTCTGTTAGCCTGTGTCTTTTTCCAGACAAATTGAATACATTGATATTAAGGGATATTAATGACCAGGAATTGATAATCTGTGTATTCTTTGGTTTTGTTGGTGATTGTTGGTGATGGTGTGTGTGTGTGTGTGTGTGTGTGTGTGTCTGTAGATTATCTGTTGCCTGTATTTTTATGGTGCAGCTAACTTCATTTGTTTGGAATTTTCCTTCTAGTACTTTTGGTAGGGCTGGATTTGTGAATAGGTATTTTTTTAAACCTGGTCTTTTCATGGAATATCTGATTTTCCCCATATATTTTGATTTGATTGAAACTTTTGCTGGGTATTGTAGTCTGGGCTGGCATCCATGGACTCTTCACGTCTGACAAATGTTTAACCAGGATTTTCTGGCTTTCAGAGTTTCCATTGAGAAGTCAGGAGTTTGCCTTTATATATTACTTGGCCTTTTTATTTTACAGCTCTTTATGTTTAGTGTTTTGATTATTATGTGGCAAGGGGTTATTTTTTTTTTTTTTTGGTCCATTCTATTCGGTGTTATGTAAGCTCCTTATATCTTCTTAGGCATGCCCTTTGTGAAATCCAACAAAATCTTAACAAAAAATATCCTGACATCTAGGCCACCATGAAACAAACAAATAAATAAATAAGACTTGTCCTAGGAAACAATTATATCTGTTGAGTAGTATGTCGACTCACTGAAGTCACTATTTCAAAATATTTTAAAATTGAAATTGTAAATGGCTGTTAAGTCCCCTGGGACTAGAATTACCAGGGTTTGTGAGTTGCCCTGTGAGTACTGATACCCAAATCCCTGCTCTCTACATGAGCAGTTAGTGCTCTTAACTAGTAAGCCATCTCTTCAGGCCCTTATCTCTAATCCTGAAGTTATAATACACACATGTTATACAAATATATAATGTGTGTGATTTTACTGCTCTTAGTTACTTGCATTTTTCTCTTTTTTTCTTCCTTCCTTTTCTTTTTTATTCTGTCTTTTTCTGAGGAAAGTATTTTCTATGACCAGTAAAATAATATTCATTTTTATAGCTACAGGTACCAACATCTTCAATAACTTGTCAAGATCAGCAGCACAAATCAGTAATCCTTTGAATTGCAACAACCATGATGTCAGGCTATAATTGCACATCTCACAAAGTTTTACTGCATCTTACTTGCGTGGCAACCGCGTGAGGTGGAACTGACTGCTTTGATTCTACTAATTGGAAAAGTAGAGCTTGTAGAGTCTACAATCTGACAGATTCCCTTTTTAGTTGTGGCTGGAAGACCATGTTGAAACTTGCATATGGGCACCAGCTGCCTCCCTTTCAGCATGCTGACACCCGCACATCTACACTCCATAAAGTACAAGTCTTTGCTGATTTTTTTCATGCTTGAATTTCGTCAGTAAAACACGTAGGAGTGAGGAATTTTACGGTAATGTAACCTGACCTTCGTGCCTCTTCTCCAAGCACCTTCAATATTAGCTATTACAGGTTTTATACCACATTAATCCCTCATGATGTGATTGTGTGGACAGCTCTGATGGATGCAGTGACTATAACCTTTCCTGTTATCTACAAATAGTTAACGATCTTGATTCCAGTCATGCTGATGTGATGGGCAGCTGGAGACCCATTTCTTCCATTAAATCTAGCCTTGACCAGACACTGAAGCAGACTCTTCAGTCATTCCTCTAATGTGCCCAGACTTTGTCACCTTTTCATAAGTTTTAGTTTTTGAAACAGATAAAAGTCCTTCTGTGTTCAGTCGCTTAAAGAAAGTGAAGACAAAAAGGTCCCAAATGTCCTGGGAATAGAGTATCTCTTTCATTGGTGAGACCTCATGCAAATATCAAATATAAAATAGATTATGTACTTTTAGAGTGACCTGTGTATGCCTTTAAATATCTTGAAATAAATATGTTAGTTAGTGCTTTAATATTCTCTGTCTGATTTCACCACACCACAATGCTTACACTTTTGTAATGATTTTCTCTAGGTTGTTTATAAAACATCACATCGGCTATCATCAAAGATTGCTTTAGAAATGAGAGAGGGAGGGAGAAAAAGTGAGTGAACAAGAGAGAGAATGGGTTTAGGAAAGTAATGGCGTCACCCTACATGTGGCGTGGGGGTGGGGATGGGATGGGAGGGTGGGCCGGGACATCGGAGGAAAGAAGAGAGGGAGGGAGGGATAGGGAGCTGAGATCGATATGTAAAATGAGAAAAAAAAAAATAGACACAAAAGAAAGGAATAGCATTTGAAAAGTGATGGAAAGTAGGTAAATGTATGCTGGTTCTCTGTGGGCTGTCCTAATAGGTTACACATGCTTGGAGTAAGGAGCTGACTCAAAACAAATAAAATAAGATAAAAGCCCTTCTAGAGATGCAGTTCAGTGATTGAACTCTGAAAAATTTCAGGCTGTGGTTTCTTGACCCTTTTGCTTTTTACTATATGCTATTCTGTTGTTTTTAACTTGTTTGACTGCTGAGGAAATAACAACTGTTAAAAGAAATGCTGCTGGATTAATTCAATTTATGTATTTTAAAATGCTTTGACTCCAAAAATGTAAGTTTAAAAACAGGTTACTGGGGAAAAGGATTTCTAGTTTTGTTTCCACAGAAAATGAAAAGTTGTGGATTCCTTTCAGACTAATGCGGTTTGATCAAGCCAGACCCCCTAAAACAGCATCCCAGGTGATCCAACATTCAAAACAGCTGGGACAAGCCAGGATTGCTGCATCTTCTTAGGATCCCCCATGACAGCTCCCCCTACCAGCAGGAAGCAGTTTGGAAAGAATGATGCATAACTTCCCAAATATTATTTATAAATGTACATTTTCATTTAAATGGGGTTGGTTATAAATGGGTAATGACCACAACCAATCTCTTTTTAAAGATAAAAAGGGGATTATGGTATAGTTTAGGATTCCCATTGATATTATATACACTAAAATTGAATACTTCAATTTTCTGAAACACTTCCCAGGAACAGGCATTTTTTTAAATGTAACTAAAAATAAAAGAATTTAGTTATATCGCATTCTTCATGCAAAACTAGGATTAACCCAACTCTTACCTCAGGTTAATTAGACCTCAATGTTGACAAACGAGTCTCTTAACTATAAGCACCAAGGCTGAGATGCCCACATTAGTGTGTCCAATGGTTCTGGCTACACTTGTGAGAACTGACTTTGCCTTGACAATCTGTTGAGAGTATTGAAAAAGATTTTCAAGAAACAGTGAATGAAAATTAGATCACCACTGTTCCTCCAGTTTAACTGGCTTACTAGATATCCCTGTACACATGATGAACAGAGAACCTCCATGTTCCAGCATGGAAAGTCTTGTTAGAATTATTTCCAGACGGATAAAGATAACAGACTCTAATTAATAATTACTTCCATACTTAATTATGAAAACATGGGTATTATAATATTTCAGCCTCAGATAGTAGGTTAACTAATTTAGGTTTTTTTGTTTTGTTTCGTTTTTTGTGTTTATTTTTTATGTTTTTGCTTTTGAGATAGGCATTTATATTTCCCAGGCTGGCTTCAAACTGTGACATAGCCCCGAAATCATATTCAATTCCTCGTTTTTCTGCCTCCTGCCTCAACCACCTAAATGCTGGAACTGGACATACCACCATAGCCTGCTCAATAGTGTTTAAATCAGCTTTACATTCACTAATAGGAAATGGACATAGTCAACTGCTGGGGCCCTGGAATAACACAACACAGTTCTCTCCTAGGAGCTCACAGCTTGTTGCTATTCCTGTCTCTTAACCTCACTGATCTCCCAGGAATCATTTGTTCAAAGCAGTGCTCTTCTATCCAATACTGTTCTTTGCTCTTCACCTTCCCATTCTATCTTATCCTTATTTCCTACACTCTCTCAGAGTACCGGGACAGATAAGGAGGAAGCCTTTACGGAAGGAAAGATAAAGGAGAGAGACAGAGACAGACACAGGAATAAGAGGGGGGCATAGGGACAAAAGGGAGAGACAGACAGAGATATAAACAGACAGAGAATGAGCGATAGGCCATGGGCAAAACTGAATTTAAAAAGAAAGACAAATTTGTTAACTCGAAACAAAGTCCTCATGTCCAAATCCCATTAACTGAGGGATGGCCATGTGGGCATGCAACACCAGTTCTTGGGAGGCTGAGAGCATACTGGGTATCAGGACATCAAGACCATCATTTGGTACATGGAAACCTCAAGCACAGCCTGTGTCACACCAGCCTCTGTCTCAACAGCAAAACAAAACACCCCCCCCAAAACAGCAGCAATAACACTATCACTTTGCATAATATTTATGAAACATGAAGTATAAGCACAGAAGAAAATCCAGTTTTCAGATGTATAGCTTTGTGAAATGATTTGAAAATAAAATAGACTGGAGAAATAACATTAAGTAGCTATTTCTGCCTTGAAAACAACATTAAAGAAAAAGTTATTGAGGCAGGAAATCTCTTAGCATCATATATGTGCTCTAATTATTGGTGGAGCAGGGTTGTCCCAAGTGTGAAATGTAAGCTAAAACAATTATTCTGGGGAATAATAGACTGCCTAGGCCCCTTAACTGTTACCCACCTTAGGGGGTCTAGGTTGGTCCTAGGCTGGTTTCCCAGTTATCAATCTTGGGGTCCTTGAGCTCCCCCTTGTTCAGGTCATCTGTTTTGTGGGTTTCCTCAGCCTGGTCTTGACCCCTTTGCTTAACACTCCTCCCTCTCTGTAACTGGATTCCAGGAGTTTTGCTCAGTGCTTAGCTGTTGTCTGCTTCTGCTTCCATCAGCTACTAGATGAAGGCTCTAGAATGGCATATAAGGTGGTCATCAATCTCATTATAGGGGAAGGGCATTTAAGGTAGCCTCTCCACTATTGCCTAGATTATTAGTTGGGGTCATCCTTGTAGATCTCTGGACATTTCCCGTGTGCAAGATTTCTCTTTGAACCTATAATGGCTCCCTCTATTATGGTATCTCTTTTCTTGTTCTCCTCTTTTCTTCCCCTATCTCAATCTTCCTGCTTCTTCATGCACAGTTCTCCCCTCCTATTCTCCCCTTCTCTTTCTCCTGACTCTCTCTCCCCTCCCAACCATGCTCCCAATTTGCTCAGGAGATCTTTTCCATTTCCCCCTCTCTGAGGGACCATGTATGTCTCTCCTGGGTCTTCCTTGTTTGCTAGCTTCTCTGATGGTATGTATTATAGGCTGGTAAACATCTTTTTTGTCTCAATTCTTATTGGTCCCTCACAGGGTACAGTTTTGAGTTTTCCTGGTTATTGGAAGGGTGAAGCCTAATTCCTGTATTGATAGCCTGCAGCTTGCCATAGCTGAATTGATATTAAGTTAGGCCACCTAGTTTCTTCTACTGAGGCAGCTTCATTTTGAGGTTTGTGGTTCAGGAACTTTGGTAGATATTTCTCCTCAGTAGACTGAGAGATTTTCTGTTACTTAAACATGTATGTAATGCAGTTAAGAAAACCCTAGTCAGCATGGTTGGCATTTATTTGATATCTGGTTCCATTTCTACTTGAAGCTCTTCATGCTTAAAATCAACACATGAGCTCCACA
Source organism: Phodopus roborovskii (assembly GCF_943737965.1). NCBI lineage: Eukaryota > Metazoa > Chordata > Mammalia > Rodentia > Cricetidae > Phodopus > Phodopus roborovskii. The sequence continues at coordinate 7,444,087 of NW_026126651.1, forward strand.
GCCAAACAAATGTCTGCTCGTCTAGTACTTTGTACTTCAAGTGGTTTTACTTTTACTTGTTTGTTGCTTTAGCTTAGATATCACCACTAAGTCCAGGGAGAAACCAGATTAATGACCCAGAGTTTCCTAGTACTTTTCGATTCATGATGCAATCACATAATCATTACAAGTAACATTATATGGGCTGAGCCAGCCGTGTTTATAGGACTGTCTGTTTTACCCACACAAATATACATAAACAAAGAAATAGAGTGCATGAATTTTAATCTCAGAAAGAGTAAACAGGTACCCAGGATGGGTTGGGGGAAGTAAAGGAAGGTGGAAAACTGGTGCAATGGAAATTTTATTTCAAAAATATAAAATAATATCTATTAAACTAACGCAATCAAATGTGCACTCTAGTTACATTAAAAGGGGACTTAATCATCACTAAGTATTTGTAGTACAAAGGACAGCTCCAGATGTGCCAGGTGCTGTGTTGATACTGATGACTTCCTGAGTACTCCTTCCTCTTGCCTGCCTGATCCTTGCTCACCTCTGATTTGGCAGGGACAAGGGCACCTCTAAAGGTCGCCTGTACCTTCCTTTTCTAGCAATTTTGCATATTTTCTTTCTAGCTTTTCATAGACTCATTTAGTTGTCAGATATTTGGGAAGTAGTCAGGGTCATGATCTTTTCTGATAATCCACTCAGGCTACCAGTTTAATTTAGGCGTTTCTGAAGACATTTAGGAATGGCTACAAATTTAATAATATTCATATTCTGTAATGATTATCTTTTTTCTTCTTGTTTAAAGCTTTTGAACATATCTGTGTCAAATGGTGGCATATTTGATATATATGCATATATGTCAGTGTGTGAGGGACAATAATGATCTGATCAGGATATTCATCATAGTCCTTATGTCATGCATTTAACATGTGTTGTATAATGTTATTTTAAGATATGTTAACACTTGTTTATGTGGTGGAATATTTTTATAATAATGCAACAACGTGTTGCATTCTTTTGTGTTGCATTTGTTTAACTCTTACAAAGGAAAACATTTAATTGGAATTGGCTGCCTTTTTTCAAAGGTTTAATACATTATCATCATGACCAGAAGCAAGGCAACATGTAGGCAGAGTTGGTACTAGAATAGAAACTGAGTTTCTTACATTTTGATTCACAGGCAACAGGAAGTGATATTTTTCACTGGAATAGCTTGAATATCTGACACGCTTCTTCCAGCAAGAGCACACTTAACCAATTAATATTGCCATTCCCTTTGGGGGGCATGTTTTTCCAAACTGCCACAAATATTTTCCTTTCCACATACATTTTGGATAAACATTCTTATCTGTAGTTTGTCAGTATACTTTGTTGATTGTTTCCTTTTCCCCATAGAAAGATTTAGTTTGATATACTGTCTTACCTTTTTGCTTATATTCCCTATTTATTTGAAACCTTGTACAAAAAAAGCACTGCCTTTCTTTTATCCTTTTATTTATTTTTTTTTATTTGACATTGTCAAGGATCTGTACATCTTGAGGTTACACCATAATAGTTAGTTAGGCATGAGAGTCTGGCTCATTCTTCTTCATATGATGTTACCAATGGCTCCCAGAACCATTTCTTCATACTTGGGTAACTGTGGCTTACAGTTTCTATAAGAAGTGTTTCCTGACGGCTGTTTGGAGCCTTCCTTCTAGATTTTTATACATTCTACGTATTCCATGAGTCTTCATAAATTTTAGCACAGAGACGGGATCCAATGTTACTAGTTTCTTCAAGCTGCTGTCACTTTCCCACTACAGTGGGTTGTAACTCGTAACCATGGGCCAAAACAAACTTTCTCCCTTGATTGGCTTCTTTTGGGGTATTTTATGACAGAAATGGGAAAAGAAAGTAAGAAACCCAGGACGCCTACAAGGGTTTTCTTCAAGTTGTTTACTTTTGGAAATGTCCTTTTTTAAGTAACTCAGGGCATCATTCTCTCTGGAATTTTTTCCCATGTTCTTAGCATGAAAAAGTTTTTGCTGTTATTTTACAAAACGGTAAATCTAGTATTGAGGTTAGCATAATCAAAGCAGCCAGAGCTTCCATGTAGAGACAGTTTCAAATCATTTTCTGTCTTCATTTTATGCTTTTCTCAACCACAAAGCAAATCAGTTTATATTCATGGAATTTGGAATAGTGATCTATTCTTTAAACTCGGGATCCCAAATCTGCTCTTTGAAGATTATGCTCTGTGAGTCCTGTTCACCCATCCACATTTTTATTGTGTTAATGAAAGCTCCACCAAAGAGCTTTAATTTGAATAATTTCACAAGTTACATATCACAATGTAAAATAATATAAAGACTATAAAATAATACGTAAAATTGTACTTTATGACTTATCAACACGTTAAGAAAGGATTGTAACTCAAGGAACCTGCAAGGCACTCAGGCCAAGGAAGCAGGCAGGATAATTACAAACCTTTACCTCTCCTTTTGCTCCTCCAAGGCTAATGTTCTCATTTCATCCCAAACTCTGTAGCAGACTACCAATTGCCACCTCCAGGGGATGTCTGCTGTCATTTCCAGGGGATCTCACAGATCATTCCCCCTTTGCTTGCCTCCACCCACTCATTGCTTTATCTTAGTCCTCACGCCCAACATGTCTCAACTGCCTGTTCTCACGCTACTCTACCCATAGAAACAAGTAAGCTAATGTTTACTTCTCCCTCTGCTCCTCCAGTTCAGTTTCCAAGTCTCATGCCCATCACTTTATCACACAACCTGCTGTGGCCTTTCTACACTCTGGGCTCCCATTCCCTGGGACTGAGCAGATTCTGAAAAAAACAAACAAACAAGCAAACAAAAACCACCCTCAGTTCTTCCCTCCTTTCAAGTACCTCCTAGTTGGTCCCCATTCCCAAGTGTCTGGTCTCAATACTCAGAAATACATTTACCTGGAAACACCAGTATCCGCATCTATCAGGATCCCCCTGAAGAATTTCTTACCAGGTCACACACACTTTCCTAAGAACAGGAGAGAAAATAGAAAGAAAAGGATCAAAATCCATATCTAACAAGGGAAAGACCACATATCAACACCTAGAACGACAATCTTCCCAAACTCAGAGGTATAGAAGCATATGTAAAAATAATCAATAACAGCCAAGGTAATAGGTCTCCATGAGAGTTCAGCAATCCTAACAGTTGTTCCTGAGGAATGCAGCATAGCCAAAGCACCATAAAAGACCATGTTTAAATATGGTGGGGGTCCTTAGAAAGAAAACAATAAATCTTATAGTAATTTTAAAAACTCAAACAGTGGAAGGAATTGAATACAATAGTTCATGACCTGAAAGTGTGTATAGAATCAATAAAGTAAACACAAGCTGAAGGAAATCTGGTAAGCCCAAACAATTCCCACTAATAATAATAATAAAAAAAATGGAGACAACCAAACTATCAATTTCAAGTTAAATGACAAAACTATAGTAATAATAACTCTGTGGTATTGACACAAAATAAATAAGCTAATTAATGAAATCAAATTGAAGAACAACAACCACAAATCCACACACCTCTGGACACCTAATTTTTGATAAAGAAGACAGAATCTCAAACTGGAAAAGAGAAAACAACTTTTACCAATGGATCTGGTCAATGTAAATGACAGCATATAGGTAGAAGACTTCAATTAGATCTTTTTAACCTGCATAAAACTCAACTCCAGTTGTATGGCAAAGTGTTTCTCTGTGTAGAGAGGGAGGAGGGATGAGCAAAGAGGTCAAGACTATGCTGGAGAAACCCACAGCATCAGCTGACCTGACCAAGAGAGAGCACACAGATCCCATTCCTAAAGCTGGGTAACCAGCATTGGACCAAACCAAGTCTTCTGAATATGGGTACCAGTTAAAAGGCCAGGGCATGGGACCTCTGACAGTGGAAGCAGTATTTTACCCTAGTTCCCAAATGGATTTTGGGATCCCATTCCCCATGGAGGGATACTCTCTCAGCCCAGATACACAGAGGAGGGCCTAGACCCTCCCTGAAATGATGTGACAGACTTTGATGATCCCCCCATGGAAGTCCTCACCCTCCCTGGAGATCAATAGGTGGGGGATATAGTAGTGTGAGAGGGAGAGGGAACTGGGATTGATATGTAAAATAGAATTGTATCTAAATTAAATAATAAAAGGAATAATTTAAAAACACTCAACTCCAAATGAATCAAAGATGTCAACATAAAACCAGATACACTGAACCCCGTACAAGACAAAGTAGGAAATAGTACTGAACACATTAGCATAACAATGCACTCAGGAGTGACCATCATTAGTAAAAGCATTAAGATCAACAATTAATAAATAGGAACCCATGAATCTGAAAAGCTTCTGTAAGACAGAGGACACCATCATTGGGACAAAACATCAGCCTACAGAATAGAAAAGGCATTTGCCAACCACACTTCCAATAGAGTGTAAGATCCAAAATATATAAAGAACTCACAAACTTGAATATCACTAAAACAAATAATTTAACAAATGGGTTACAGATTTTTTTTTCTTGTTGTTTTTCTTCTGGCTGCCCTGGACCTCTCTTAGTAGACAGCACTGTTTTTGAAGTCAGAGATCCACCTTCCTCTGCCTACCAAGTACTGGAGTTCTGAATCAACAGTGTGCATCACCACACCAGGCTTGGTTTACAAACAGGGACTTCTCAAAAGAAGGAACTCAAATAGCTAAGAAACACTTTTAAACATGTTATCCATTTCTAGTCATCAGAGAAATACAAATCACAACTACTTTTAGATTTGATCTTAAACCTGTCAGAATATGTAAATTCAACAAAATATCTGACAGAAGTTCTTTCTGGCAAAGATGTGGAGTAAGGAAATGTTCATCTATTGCAGGTGAGTATGGAAACTCATATAGCCACTTTGGAAATCCCTGAAGAGATGGGAATTTATCTAGATCAATATTCAGCTATACCAGTCTTGGCCACACACCCAAAAATGCTCCACCCTACCAAAAATACATTTGCTCAACCATGTTAATTAATGCTTTATTCATAGCATATAGACACTGAAAACAACAATGGGAGAGTGGATAAAGGAAATGCAGTATTAATTATTAAAAATGAAATCATTAGTTGCAGGTAAACAGATAGAAATATAAAACAATTACTGTCAGTAAGGTAACTCCAATCCAGAAAGGAATATGTTATGCATTTTGGATATTAGATGTTAAGTCAATGATAACCAAGGTCCAATGCATACAACCACAATGGTTAGGAATAAACTGGGGGGGGTATAAGTAGTTATTATTAGGGAAGGAAAACAGAAAAGACACTCTATCCATAAAGTGGAGACCAAGTTAGGAGGAAGGAGGAGTTGGAATAGGAAGGGAACATGGGGAAACACAGGTAAACAGGGCCATTTGAGGGGTAGTATGGAGACCCAATATAATAGAAACTTTTCAAAATATTTTCATATATGCAGGTGATCTAAATAAAATCACCATATAATGGGGATACACAGCCCCCACTGGCCATCTCTTGTCACCAAATGAAGCTTCCATCACTAGGAAATGACTTATGTCTAATTGAGTTGTTGGCCAATGTTGTCCCATGGGAATCTGCCCAGAAAATCCAAGCTGTTTCCTAGGCTGTAGTTGATCCTCCACAAACTGAGAGCCTGGCCCCATTGATGTAAACAACACCTAAGCATTCACTGAATGTGGAGAATTTGATCTGGTGCTTACATATAGCCTTTACCCATGATCTAGAGTCTTTGGTTCAGGAAGGTACTCTTTACAGTACCAAACAGGATATGTAAATACCCATCTAGCTATAGCCACTATGGTCTAAAATGGTGTCCGGCCTGCAAGATATGCTAGTGCAATGCTAGTGCAAAGGTTGGTGGGAACAACCAGCCAATATCTGATTTGATTTAAGGCCAACTTCATGAGTTGGAATCCATACCTGACATTGCTTGTGTGACCAAGCATGCGAGACTTGATAGCCCATGGACTTAGGGGTGTGTGTGTGTGTGTGTGTGTGTGTGTGTGTGTGTGTGTGTGTGTGTGTGTATACAGATTCAAAACATGTGATCTATCCTTACCCACAGAGAGACCCTGGGAACCAAAATGAAGACTTCTTCATCATGGTCTTATATGGACTCTATCTAGTATCTGCTCTCTCCTACATCCCATGTTAACAACAAGCATCCCAATGCTGTATCTTCCTCCCTCCACTATGAGCTACTATAAATAATTATTTGGATTAAATAGTTTATTACAGTTGAGACAAAGCAAAGCTTAGGGTGGTGGTAGGAACCTATCTACAATACTAATTTAGCACTGTAGTCGCTTTCTGGGAAACGCTTAGAAGGGGAAAAATGCATCTTGATATGAATTTGGTAACAACACATTGAGAGCTGATAGAATATTAAATCTAGAATTATTTACAAGTATTAGGTTAAGGTAGATTAAAGTTTAATATTGTAGAATCAGCAATGATGGGGACTAATTCTTCTTTATTTTTCTTTTTGGAAATTGAACACACACACACACACACACACACACACACAAACACATACATAAAATCATTATATCTAGCTAGAAAAATGGGGAAAACAGCTGAACTGGAGGTTATCAAGTAACATAATGGTTACAACTTGAATTTTATATGAACAAAGTAAAATAACACATTTTTTTTCTTACTTTCATGTTATATTGGCTACTTTAAAGAAACAGTTACCAACAAAGAATCAAAAATTGGAATTGGTTATGGCAGGGGGTCATACTAAGGTACCAGAATATGTTGACAAGACACACTTTTATTCGGGTGTGAGGAATAAGAGTTAATTTTGTCCACTGGAGAAAATCTAATCCTCCAGAGGTTCACCTCTTCATTTACTTTATGGAAAGACATTTTACTGGATGAAGAGTTAGAAACCATAGCTGATACCACAGAGAGAGAAGTAAAATATCTAGCAATAATAAGCAGACACATATAAAACAATTTTTTCTTATCCTTGCCTCAGAATTTTGCAAGAGGACATGAGAAAACGTCTTTAAAATGTCACAATTCAAAAAAAAAATTTATATGCAGCCAAATGCAGCTGACAGTGTGAGACATTATGTTCCAAACATTGAATTTATAGCCTCCATCATTTCAGAACATGCAAATGTTTTCTTTCTTAGAATTCCCCGTCAGACATACAAGCTCACATTACCAGGCACATGTTTCCTGTGATTTGTCTGCTTAAGGCTTGTATTTCAGCTTCTGATCTACCTGCTCTCATGTTATGACCTTTTACGGCACTCTGCCAAGTACGCTGCTCTAAAAAGTTTAGGATTACTGTCTCCAAATATTCAATACCATTTAGCAGCCAACATATTTATACTCATGTCTCTCAATACCATTTGGCAGCCAACATATTTATACTCATGTCTCACCTCAGACTTCTAGAATCAACTCCTCTCTCTGTTTCTGCTCTCTCTCTCTCTCTCTCTCTCTCTCTCTCTCTCTCTCTCTCTCTCTCTCTCTCTCTGTGTGTGTGTGTGTGTGTGTGTGTGTGTGTGTAGAACAAGCCTGAGTTTACTACTGGCCTCACAGTGTTAGTATTTGCATAGAAAGGTCCTTTTTCAGTTTCTTTTCATTTTTTCTTTCTTTTTTTTTTTTTTTTTTTTTTTTTTTTTGCAGTTGCTAGAGTTACTGATACTATACAGTGCAGACTGCATCTGTTTAAAAAGAACACATTAGCTTACCTTCTCACAAAATTCTCTCGTTTTGGAAGTAGTGTCAAAAACGTATATGAAACGTGGTGAAATAGAAACAAAAGACAAGCTACATCCTCTTGGGTTTTAGTGGTGGTTTTATAAAGCTACAATTGATAGGCAGGTGGATTATTAACCAATTCTTTCTTTCTTAGTTCTACATATTTGATACCAAGTTTCACAAGAGTTACATAGAATAAAGTGTCCATTTTTATCTTCAAAGGAATGGATGAGACAAAATGCCAGAGAATTATAGAACATTTTTTTTTCCTCTAAGGAACTATAGATGCTGAGGTAGGATTTTTCTCTATAGCTCATGAATTCAAGACTTCAAGCTATTCCTGTGCCATATTGAGATCATAATATCAAACAAACACATATATTCATACACACACACACACACACACACACACAAATACATGCAAACAGAGAGAGATCAAAAGAAAAACAGACAGATACAGACAGACACACACATACACACACACACACACACACACACACACACACGAAGAGAGAAAAATACAGAGACAGAGAAACAGAGACAGAAGGCAGAAATGCAGGAAGGGTCTCCCAACCAGCATCTCTGACATGAGATCACTGGATCTACAAATGAAGCTCAGTCTCACATTTCAGAAAAGAGGCTCCAGGTACTTCCACAATTTTTCCACTAAGATAACTTGTGAAATTCCTAAAGCAGTTGAAATTTGGCAGAAGTAATTCTTCAGTCACATTGGCCACCTGATGAGAGAAAGAACTATTTTTATCCACTTAAAACTTGTAATAGGTAATTATGTGAAGAGATTTTTCTCTGAATTTAAACATTATATCTGGGAGGTATTAATTAAGTCTTTGAGAGTCAACAGAACTTACAAGGGCAATGAAATAATTCACGATTAACAGGAAATTCTTGAACCTTAAAGATTCACACACCCCCTTCCCATGATAAGGACTGCTGAGCAGGACTCTGATCTGTTGACATGTCTGAGTATTGTGTGAGGAGCTCCAGGGATGCAGCTGTCATGTTTTGGTGAAGCTGCTGCATTTAAGCCATCCATACTCCTCTAAGTAAAACTCTCACCCATCCTGTAACCAACCCTGTTAAACTCACTGACTCCCTAAGCTAAGCATGCATTGAGCTGTTGCTTTGATGGCTGTCTTCTTCTGTCTGGAGTGAGTAGATATTTGTTCATATCTGCCCAGGAGAACTCAGACAATAGGAAGATCTATTTTTTTTCCTCTCTTAGTTTGTTAGCTCTCTAGACAAACATTGAGTGCAAACTGACATTTCAAGTTTTTTTCTTTTGAAGACTGGTTTTCTATTTTTGGATACCTTTAAAATCGCCTGTTTCAGGGGTGAGAGAAGTAACCTTGCCAAACATTTTTTCTACTTTCTCTTGCTGTTGTGCACACAATGCAAAGTAGTGGGATGTGATTGCTAAAAGATAAGAAGGATGATAAGTATTAATAATCTGTATTTAACTATTATTCCAGTATTCCCAAGTCCTTATGAATAAATTTTAAAACAAAATTTTGTATTGTAATTATATAGTGTCCCGTAAGTCACATTATGTTGGGATCAAACATAATTCCAAGTATATAATTTCTTCAGTGTAGAGAAAATGACTGTCAAAATAACTATAAAAAGCACTGAATCTGGCATTTAGGTATGGTTACTGTGCTATTCAGATTAAACTGTGAAACCACAGTTGGGGAAGAAAAGAATGTAATTGTATGGTAAAGCAAAGAATGTAATTGTGTGCCCACAGTTCACTAATGTGAGATGACTTATCCATTACGCATTGGCTGTGACTTTCACTGGTCATTAATTCAGTACACAGATTCAGAGCTGTTCACTCATTAGTTAGGGCACAGAGCATCCTACCAGCACATTAAAGGCCAGGTGGCCCTCAAGGTCTTAAATGTGTAGCAGTGTCTAAGGGATACTTCCATTCTAGAAGATATAAATATCATCTAGAAACAAATATATCTACAACACTTTAGGTTCACTAGAGAGAAATAAGAAGACAGATAAAAGTAGCTACATCAGGTACTTTTCTATCTCTGTGATCAAACACCATGATAAGACAACTCATAGAAGAAAAGTCTTATTGGGAGCAGCAGCTGAGAATTCCACACTGAGCCACAAACAAGAGCACAGAGTACTTACACTAAATGGCGGGAGTCTTTTGAAACCTTCAATGCAAACCCCAGTGCTGTACTTCCTCCAGCAAGACCACACCTAATCCTTCCCAAACAGCCACTGGCTGGGGACTGAGTATTCCAATATTAGATACTACGATGACATTTATCATCATTTACCCACTAGAGTAGCCATTTGAGTGAGGGTTCCATTTTATGTATTAATAGAATGTAAAGGAACTCTTCCTGAAAATGAAAAATGAATCAGCAAGCAAAAGAAACTGAGAGTGTATCTCACATAAATTATAAATCGATTCAAATGCCTGCGTTGTATGGAATTTATCCAGTTTATTTAGATAATATATATATATGTATACATACATATATATATTCTTCATGGTATATATTGTATGCATACTTTGTAAACAATACACATATAAGTATATAAAATATAATATTTCTAAATAGCCAAGTTTGCATATATTTGATTTCAAAACTGGAAGAAGAAATCCTAAGAAAACACGCTGACAGAAACATCACTGTCATAATGAGAAAGGCAATGCCAGCGTTTAACTAAGTCATAGTACAGGACGTAAGGTGTGAAGTGACAGTCACGCATTTCAAGTACTGTTACTGTGAAGTCTGGTCCCTGCACCCTCACAGCCTCCAGCTGACAGACTGTAGCTGCTTGCAGTCTGGAGTGCGAGTTGCTGGGACTTTTCTTCCTTCTGCAGGATACAGAAACTCTGCCTAATGGTGAATGGGGACCTCCCACTCAAGAGCAGCATTTGACAGCTAGCTGCAGAGGCTGTGTCCAAATGTTTGCACAGCTTCCAGTTTCCAAAACAAACAGAAACACACTGTGTTCAATAAATTTAATTAGCAGGTTGTCCTTTAATTTGGTCTTTTAACAATCTGTCACTGTTTCCCTTGAAATAGCATTCTGAAAGAATGAAAATCGTGTCACTTAGCTATTTTCCATTCCAGTGATCTTATGGGAACTATTTTATCAATAAAATTATATTTTCCTAACAACTAATTAATCAATATTGACTATTAATTGAAAAGAATGACAAAAATATATGCATATTGAACTTGAATGCATGTAATACAGATATACCCCTATAATTGTATATGGCATAGTTTATACACATACATAAATGTAATATATAAAAATGTGTACACATTGTACATACAGCCTCGGGGAACATACCTTTCCATTTACTCAGTTTTACATTGACTGGAAGCATTCAGAGTTAATACATACATATCCAGTTTTTCTGTTGCACCATCGGATAGCTCATTAGTTCTAGGACATGGGCCAAGGAGTCATTACAGGCAGTTTCTGTAGCCCAGACCAAACCATCCTCTGCTTCCTTTGAGGTATGTGGCCATGGATACCCACCTGCACGCTCCTGTATGTCAGAAAACTCTTCTATACAGTGAGAATGGGGACCACATTGGACTCAACACTTTGCTAATGTGATCACCAGGGGTTCTCGCGGTCGTGTGGGAGTTCAACAAGCATCGCCTGTTTCTGTGCCTACTGCCTATTCCCTGATCTCAGAGCAATTGTATTAGTAACAAGAATGGCGTGAATACAAACAGCCTTTCGAAGGAAATGACACTATTTGGGGGATTTCACTTAACAAACGCAATCAGCTGTAACAATTAAGGTAGTATCTGTGAGCATTAGGAAGCCCTGCTAATGTTGAGCCAGAGGAACTGCTGTCCTCTCCCATTTAACCTGGAGCGATTGGCTGTTTCTATCCCGTGTTCAGCTGCACGGCGGTGTTGTCAGAGAAGATGGCTTGAACCTGAGCAGTTCAAGGATGGGATTTGAGTCGGGGTGGGACTACACCACTGCTCCTTGCGTTTCCATGAAGAAATCAGTATTTTCCATACTTCCTCTCGGAATATTGCTGATGTCTCACTAGTATCGTCTATGGCAGAAGGTTATTCCTAACTGCAAGAGGTTCTAAAATAGCAAAGTGGGCCCACACTGTCAGCAAGAAATCTAAGGTTATATTAACGGGAAGAGTGTAGGGAAGAGGTATGAGACCATGTTTTATTGCCTTTTGTTAATAGGCATCTTGGGAAACATCATCATTTGGTCAGAGTTTCCTGTACTCATTTTAAAACTTAGTGTTTACTGTTTTAATATTGAATCGCCTATGGGAATACGATGCTACAAACTTTTCATTGCTCAGATCCTCTGAAGTTTAACAAGGAGCTGATTAAGGGGATTTTATTTTATACCTGAAATTTTTATGTGTTTTTTTTTCCTTGTGTGTTTCCCCCCCCCCCCTTGGCACAGAAATAGGAGTTGAGCAAGTTGGTAAGTTTGCCATCATTGCTCATTTCTCTCAGGTGCTATAATGGGGCTGGCTTTTGTTATTTTTCTTAAATATGCAAAACTCGTGTATTCCTCACAGCTTTTGCTGTTATTTTTCCTTTAGTTTTAGAAGAATCTGCAAGTCAAGAACTCCACTATCATTAATGTTAAAGGCTTATTCAGGACACTTAATTATATGTGTGTGTTTGTGTATATGTGAGAGTATGCGAATTTGATTGCAGGTGTCTATGCACTGAAGCTGTCTTTACAAACCTCAGGAAAGACCCACTGAGTGGAAATTTCCTTAATCCAGAAAGACGGAAATGATGTTTTTCTTTGGCATCCATATAGTTGTTCTGTTCTTTTCCCTCGTTGGCATATTTAAATAACCAAAAGTCAGAAATATATTCAAACCCTCTATAAGTCATAAAAATCAATATTTTCATACGATTGTTTATAATGGCTATTCATGATTGTTAACCAAACCAAACATCAATCTTCTCAGGGATAAATTTGGTCTAGGAAACTTAATGAAAAATAATTATAATACTAATTGACCTTAGCTAAACTGAAAAGTCTTTAGCTTTCTTCAAAAAAAATGTACAAAATAAAACTTTATAAAGGAAAACAAACTCTTCATTTAGAGCTGTGATGTGTCCAAGTGGAAGTGTGACCCTGTGTGACTCATGAGCAGGAAACAGCTCTTCATTAACTACTGCCTGTCTGGTTAGGAAAGGAAATGCTCCTGGAGCACAGCACAGAGACTGAGACCCAGACCTGCTTCTGACTCTCAGGTTTTGGTTATAACCCATGCTTTTAATGGTTGAGCCATATCTCCAGCCTTCGTGGTATCTATGTTACCATGACAGGTTCCTCATTCCCATGGTTGATTTTGCTCATAATCTATCTGATGGGAATCCAGTCTGAATATTAAAGCACAATAATGAAACAAACTTTATCAGTCAATGTAACTTTAACAGGGTTAGGACGATGTTTTAAACATCTTTGCACGCACCTTAACAATAGCAAAAACATTTTCTAGCATTTCTTATGATTATCCAGTGGAGAGCTTTCACCCAAATCTGTTTTATATTATTTTTTTTAGTTCTCCTAACAATTGTCTATGATGGAGATGAGGTTAGGGATCATAAAGCTGATGCTGTCACTTAGAAATCCTGAGTAATTCATTGATTGTTAACCCCCCCCCCCGCCTCTGACAACTAGACAAAAGGGTATACGTTCTAATTTACGGAAGCCTTGATGTGGCAAGGCAATAGCATCTATTGATGATGTCTAAATGTGAAAAACAGAGTTCCAATTTGGTGTGAAGTTCCTATTGGGAATAGGTTTTATACTTCATGGTCAACATGCGGATCGATTTGTTTCCCCTTGTAATCCAATGCATTGAAAGCAGCTAATCGCTAGAGGAAACTTCAGTGGTAGATCACGGATTCTTTCCAGATGTGCTGACGGTAGAGCACCAACACACATCTTTCCTGGTCTTCCACTAGACTGAGCACAGCTTTCCCGAGGGACCCATGCATCACCAGCGCTCCCTGTGAAGGGAACAGAATCCCCTGCATAGGCACTGACTTCTCAGCCTCACAAACTGCTGGAGCCAGCACCACTTTCTCCATTGCAGAATTGTAAGAATGTGAACCTCAAGATCTCAGAGACACGATGTCAAAAAAAAAAAAAAAATGTGTTGGTGTATGATAACAATGGCTCTCATTTCATTATGCAATCTATAGATGGAGCCTGGAGACTCGCTGCTGCTAAGTCTGTTCTCTAGAACGAGCTAGACTTTTGTTTTCTTGTACCCACTAAAGTTTCCACGCCTCTGATTCCCACAGAGAGGAATGGTAAAATCCACGGCTGTCACACCTGCCATCCCATAAGACCATGTGGAGAAAACACAGATTAATAGAAATGGGTTAATAATTAAAAAGAGAGCTAGTCAATAAGAAGCCTGAGCCATTGGCCAAACAGTTTATAATTAATAGAAGCCTTTGTGTATTTATTTGGGATTGAATGACTATAGAACTGGCTGGGACCTAAACTTCCATCTTCAAGATAGGGAAAATGGATTATACAAGCCAGAAGGGGGAGGACATCACAAGAAATCCCACAGAAATAACAAATCTAGGCCCTCTCCATCCTCAGAGAAGCCATATTGAGCTATCTCTACATACCAGCTTCTGACAAGAAAACCTCTGCCTCCCTCTGTCCCTCATCAGAACCCTGCGATCACCCTGGACCTACACACATTCTACCACATAGCTTCCTCTTTTGGGGTCAGCTGATAATCAGTTTTAGTTCCTCACACAATCTAACTTTTCTTTCCGTACAAGACACATTTTCTCATATTCCCTGTAGTTAGAGTTGGTATATTTTGTGGAACATCTATCTACTTCCACTATCTCAACAGAAAGTGGTAATTTTTTTTTTATGTTTCCCTATGAATCTGGGTGATGCAATTCCATACCTACCAATGTGGTAAAAGCACAAACTAGAACTAAAATCATTCTTCACTATGTGATTATAAGCCCTCATTTTAGGAGACATTTGGACTTGCATAGCCTTTCATAATACTGTTTAATTAATAAAAATTTCCCTTAAATTGCTTATAGTTATATTTTCTTGTGTGCCAGGAGGCATACATTTTTGTGTTCTGAATAAATGAACAGTGAAGAGCCAGGAAATCATTTTTACTGTGATCAAATATATAAAAATATAATTTAATAACATTTCGGAGATTTCAAAAACATCTATTTTGGGGTCACTGAGATGGGTCACGAATATTGATTGGGTAAAGGTACTTTCTTTCAAGCCTGATGACCTCAGTTTGATCCCAGGGACAACATAATGGGAAGAGAGAACTGATTTCCAAATGTTTTCCTTGATCTCTACAGGTATACCCAACCTGTACACCTAAATATACATACATTAAATGAATAAACACTTTAAAAACCTATTTTTTTATAATTTGTATTTAGAAAATGAAATCTGTTTAGTGTGGAAAGTATATATATATACATATATATATATATATATATATGTATATATATACATATATATATTTACATAAAAAATATTTTCCTAAAATTCCTTTAGACACAGAGCAAGTAGGTATGCTTATAGCTATATAAGCCAATTATCATACTTATTGCTTTTATTTATTCATAAAATGTAGGCAAGGTGAAGCTGAAGTTCTGTTAAATGTACACAAAAATCTTGCTAGCCTTCAGGGGTTTAGGATCCGAACACATCAGGCCTTGGTGTTGGTTCCCGTTGATTACACAGTAGGAAGGTAGACCCATGTGACCTAAACTGCCTACATACATGCATTTTTAAAATAAATTACATTATATATATTAAAAAAGAACCTGCTGTTTTGAAACAGCAGAAAAACTACCTGCTTAACTGAAGAAATTACAAGGCACAGGAATACAAGTTAACTTTTAACATTCTATAATTTAAGGAAGTTTTTTGCAAAGTGGGTTGCAAAAGCATTCTGATAGTGCGTTCCTGGTAATGACACACCTGGGCAAAATGCAGGGCTGATAAAACATTTTCAAAATCTCATAGATGAAAAGAAAAAAGCAGTGAATTAAGGAAGTATGGGGCACAAAGCACATGAAACTAAGAATCTGCTTAACTAATGATGCAGGAGATCCTAAATCTCAGTAGAGATTGAGTTTAACAGCCATGTACAGAACCAAATCTTAGTGCTGGGGATTTGTATGGAACAAAACTCTTAGAAGTGATTTTAAAATTCTCTGATCCCAATAAGAGAACACTTGATCCACATAAGAGATCAGTAACTAAGTAAACTGCAAATGCCCCTAGGCTGATGAGGTTTGATGAAGAGGAAGATTAATTAACTGTACACACAGTCTGGTGCCAAGACCAGGTAAGGATTTGTTGTTAGATGCACTCTAATCAATTCCCATCTTTGTGTAATTTTGAGCATATCAGAGCCTCTCTCTCAATGTACTTTCTCTCAAAAGAAGAATTAATCAAAAGAAACTCATGAGGTGTTTAGCACATGATTTGTTAAGCACCAAACCACAATGTGTTCATCCTATTTACTCCCTCATTTGGAATTCATGTCCTAAGAACTGGAGCATGGAATTCTTATCTTAAGGAATGAAAAGCAAAAGGCTAGGAGGTGTGTTCTGCATACATGATTAAATGCTATGCTGCAAGAAGAGCATGACCTTCATAGTAAACACAAAGGACAAGCTCCTAGCCCTACCTAGAGACAACCAAGGGCTTCTGCTAGGACGGCCTCTCATGTGAGATGCTGAGGATGATATGTAGTCACATGTGAAATCAGGAGGATATTGCAGATGAAAAGCACATGTGTAGTCATGGATGACAGCCCGTGGAGTCTCTGTAGAGGTAAGAGCTGTAGGGAAAAGCAGGTGGGAAGTGAATAGAAAAGAGACTGTACGAAACGTGTGAGCTACAGCTCTCTCTGTTCCTGTAGAGAATGAATGTGGTCATGTGCAATTCACATCTCATTCGCTCGTCAAACATTTTGATGGGTAGAGTCAGAGAATATTAAGAATGAGTGTATTTATGAAAGCATCAATAGCTCACAGCAGCGTTGTGACCATGACAGAGCCTAGCACTGGGGAGAAGAGTGTGGAGAGGTTGGGGTTACGTTCAAATGGAGCATGCACAACTCAGTGACTGACGCGTCATTTCTCAAGAGACTGATGAAGTTGTCATTATTTGCATATCCTTGAGTTTTCTTTATGTTCAAACATCCCTTTCCATCATCTAAGTGTGGTCTCACCCAGAGAGGACCTTGCAGACACCACTTCACCCATGTTCTTAGGTCACAGGTTCAAGCATAAGTACTCCAGGCTAACGGGTGAAGTTACTGGTGATCCTGAAGCCAGAAATGGCTGGTATAACATTAAAGTGAGAATACAGGGTGAACGAAGGACCCTGCAGCTTCAAGGCAATTTTGAATGTGCAGTTCAGAGAATAACACAGTATAATAAATGGAAAATGAACTTGAAGATTTGGAAACACTCTAGAAGCTGCTTCCACTAGCTACAGTATTACCAGGAGCCAAACAAGGGCTATACTCTGAAAATAGAGGAAGAAAGAAAGAAGAGAGAAATCGCAACACCTTCACATATTTCATACTTTTGAACACAGAGAAACGGGAACACATTCTAACTGAAGAAAGCATTATCAATAAACGCAATGTCATGAGACATTACTGCAGGAGTCATTGCTACTTAATGAGGACCACAGAAGACATATGGGCTGGTTGTCTGTATATGAGGATTAAGAACACAGAAGGTAAAAATTAAGCATTTGTCTCACAGGTATGCACTTGCAGAGATCATTAATAAACATAAGATAATCTAAATCTTGGTAAAACAAATAAAAATATATAATTGAGTCAGCGGGTTACAGGTAAGAAAGTACAAGGTGAGCAGTAACAGTTCAGGCTGGGGAGTTATGTTCCCTTCAGAAAGCAATAGACTGAGGCTGTAGACTTGCTGGGGACAGGGTCAGGAGGGCTACAAGGACACTTACTAGAATTCTGGGAAGCAGATCAGCTTTAGAAAGCCCACACACAGAGCCTTTGATATTGGGTGGGAAGATGAGGCTCAGAACCAACAATTGGCTGGGAGAGAACACCACCGTCACCTCAAACCCAGCAGTCACTGGGAGAGAATGCCACAGCCCCCAAGGACTTGATGTCGGGAAACAAGAACACACCACGCCTTTAAGGAGAATCACATGCTGCGACTGTTATTTCATGATAACTTTCTAACAGTATTCTCTACGCAAGAGCTAAACTCTAGAAACTATGAGTAACGTTGAAAATCAGTATCAAAGACTGCAGGCCTTCCGAGGTTATTAAACACTGAAAGATGGCAGAGTTGGATGTTCGTGGAAGTAATTTCTGTTAGTAAGGAGGTTATGAAGGGAGGAGGTCACTCTCCAGAAAGTCTGGCCACTCTTACACTGTGATTCTTTTTTCCAGCTCTTCTATTGTACAGCATCAAGACAGTTTCATTACCTCTGCTCATAACAGTACCACTGTCACACCAGCATATTTCAAGCATTTGGAAGCTCATTCCCATCATGCTTTCTTCATTGATGAGAGGGACATTCACTAAAGGCCACACCCAGCATGCTGCCATTGCTTTTCACAGATGGCTCATGCTGTGTGACAAAAGTGTGCCTTCAGAAGAACCTGTCAGTGCGTCTAAGGGAGGGGGTACCTCTAAATGCCTCTAAGCCACATTGAACAAAGGCACTTGAGGTATTTTTAGAAGTCAAGGAACATAATAAATCCCTCTGCTCGTCTTAGTTCACACTCCACGTGCTCGGGGTCAACCATTTAAGCTAAACCATTTCATTTAAATGCATTCTACTCCCGACAGTTCTCTGGGGAAAGTGGGAAAAACAAGTGTGAGATACTGCATGATTTCTAACGACCAACCCCCATGAAAGGAAGCAGAAGCTAAGACCAGGAGACTTGCATAGGCTCCATTGGTAACAGCTGCTGTCAGGGAGTGTAACACAGAAGCGGTGTGCAAAAAAAAAAAAAAAAAAAAAAAAAAAAAAAAAATGGGTTCCCTTTTGAAGGGGTTAATGTTTGGGCTGGACAAACTCAATAAAGTCATGAAGAAGCTGCTGCATCTGAAATGTAGCTCTACCTCAGGTGGCGCTTGGTGGACTGGACCTAGGATTGCTTTGTTCCTTTGCATATTTAACTCCCTGACTGAGTTATTACCGCATCATTAATTCCAGCAGGAGGCTTTGTTAAATCTCACAGAATATAGTAGCCATGTTATATGAAATCATCTTTCGTTGATCAGTTAGCCAATCTGCTATGCTTTTTCTACAGTCACAGAAACCCTTGCAAAAAATGTGTGGTTGCTGAGCCAGTCATGGACTTTGGTGGCGACAGTGATTGTTCAGTATGGTTTTTCAGATCTTATTAACTGCAGCATTCTGTCAAGAAAGGGAAAGCATGCTTGGGCACAGGGAAATTGCTACATCTTCCACTAGAGGCTTCAAGGAGCTTAAGTCAGCTAGAAAAATCAAGTCCATTAAATAAAAACTTCCTTAAAATGCCTCACCCAACTGGAGTTTGCTTATATATGTTTACATATCTGTGTGTGTGTGTGTGTGTGTGTGTGTGTGTGTGTGTGTGTATCACGAAGCTACATCAATTTCAGATAAACACAGCAGATTTTGTAGCAAAAAAAGATTACTAAAAAAGGACATACAAGATTATAAAAAAAAAAAAAATAAACCTACCCAGAATATGCCTGTACCACAAGTGTTCATTCAACTTTAATGTAGAACAAAAGCTGATAAATAGAAAAGGGCAATAAACAAGTTAATTATTACAATTTAAAATACTGGTAACTATGGGGTGTGTGTGTGTGTGTGTGTGTAGATGTATGTATCTTGTGAAGAATCCGTGAAGGATCTATTCAAGAATTTGCTACCTCAATTTGTCTGGCTGATTTTATTTCTAAGTTTTAATAGTTGTTTGACATATCAGACATGTGGCACCTATCCAAATTGTTTCCCATGCCTTTCACAGAGAAGACAGTCTTTATAAGGTCTTTTGTTTCAAGATCTTGTTAATGGTGTTTTATAACCTTCCAAGATTAGCTCAGAAGATATCTCTGAATGACGGTTTTCCTCTCTGCCTTGATTTTCAGGTAACAGGGTTGGTATATTATTTAAGTTTCTTTACAGGAGCAAAGTTGAGAGAATGGACCTATAATATGAAGTGGATCTGCTGGATTGTTACATATTATGCACACTGGATAGTAAGAAGATGGCTGTGTGCACAGCGAAGAGATAAAGAACACAATAGCCCATTGGTCCACCAGGCTGGGTGCAGATTTAGTACATTCTGGGGGCTGGAGGACTCTAATGAGCCACCTTTCTTCAAGTGAGGTTGGAAAGCCTGTGAAGTTGGGTTCTGATGCCAGGAAAGACACGGAAGCAACCACAGTGTAGGTACACCTACCCATAAATAGAAAATGAGGGCCAGGAAAAAGCAAATGCTTTCCCCTCAGAGTTCTGGACATTTGGGTTTCTGTGGAAAGTGCTGCCTGCTCTGGGTGAAGGTCTTCCTTCTCTGTTCTTCCTGTGATGTCTCAATGGATCCAAGATCCTATCAAGTTGATAACCATGCTTAAGCACTGCAGTCAGAATGCCCAAGGCAGGAGCCTTTAAACACCACTGAGGATGAGAAACACAGCAGGAATACCATTTCCTTGAATTAACAGTGCACAAATCTCAGTTAGTGCTTCCAGATACCACTGTTCTTGAATATTTGTAATAAAGGATCAAATGACACAGCTTGAACCAAAGTGTGACAGTTTCTTGAAAACCTGTTTATGTTATCTTGTCCCATTCAAATTCCCTTTATCCATGCTTGGGTTAATGATATTGGGAATTCCACTTGACTTAAATGAATATATATACAACACACACACACACACACACACATATGTATGTATGAACATATACATGTATATAATATATGTACACTATATCCTGCGCTGGCAGTTTTGATCAACTCCTGTGAGGTAGAAAGTCCATTTATTTTGCCATGATTGTATCTGTCTTCCTTTCTCCTCTTTGGAAGGGAACTCAAGTTCACTTATCAAGCTTCCTCTTTAGGTAACATGCATTATTTCATTAGAGGACATAAGAGTTTATAAATAGAACTTTGACTTTCTGTCTCTCAGAAGGTAAGGATTTTGGCTTGATTGTACTACAAGTGTTTCTAATACTTGGGGTATAAACTAAAATAAGAATTAGTTGTTATTTTAATATGTCTGAGTACATTAAAAAATATGTTTGTTGAGTTCATCTTCATTGAGTTTCCTCATCTCTTCTATAACAGAAAAGGGGCCTTAGTATAGATTTCCGTAAACTGCTAATTTAGTTAGGGAAATCAAGAATTTTCTTCCTTTTGCATTTGGTTTCTTGTAGGTAAACCTGAAAAATAACATGACATTCTGTGTCATTAGTAGGCATAAAAATTAAGTATCGGAAGAAAGCTGCTTATGATAAATATGCTTTAACAAAGAGAGAAAATTGATAATAGAAAATTGTTAAGTGCATTGACTCATACCATTTTCTATGGGGCATGCATGGTTATCTCCATCCCTTCTTAAAAGAGGATACTTTGGGAGCCCATCCCACATGGAAGGATGCTTTCTCAGCCTTGACACATGGGGGGAGGGCCTAGGCCCTGCCCCAAGTGATATGGCAGACTTTGAAGACTCCCCCTGGAGGGCCTCACCCTCCCTAGGCAGCAGAAAGGCTGGAGTTTAGTAGGGGTGATGAGGGAGGATTCGGAGGATGTGGGAACTGAGATTGACATGTAAAACAACCTTGTTTCAAATTTAAATACAAAAAGGAAAAAAAGAGAGAGATGAGAAAAGCCAAAGCATTAATGGATTAAATAACTTGTCTAATTACAGAATGGTTCCACAATGAAGACTTTGGATAAATTATTCCATTGTCTGGCTTCTCTCGATAACAACATTTTCTGGAAGTACAAATACAAATTGTGAGAGACTGAAGACACATGGATGGATATGGTATCCCTGGAAATCTATTAAGAAGTCAGTTTTCTTTTTTGTTTAACTTTTAAATGTGGGAGTCACAAACCCATGCTGCTTTTCCACTAATCATCCTAGCTTACCAGAATTAGATGGTCTCAAAGCTTGAGTCATACACAAAAGAATAATGAAGATAGAGGATGAGAAGATTCCACGAGAGCGGAGTAGGTCATCTTCTTTATGCCGTTGCCTTTCTCTTCCCACTGCCTCACACTGAAGGATGTCTACTTGGACTTGGTTGTCACAGATTCACGCGGCATGGGGGTTTTCATTCCCATGCTGCATGGAACACCGCGGCAATATACATCTCTATCCTAGCATCCCTTTTCTACTCCCTTGGAACACAGAAAACTCTGCATAGTTTCATTACAGCTTAGGAGAACCTCTTCTTTTGACATTAGGAGAATATGAGAACCTTTTGCAATCTATTTGAGAGTAGTATTAGCATTCCTTACAGCTCATCCTTCTGCTACTACTCAGTCAAAAAAACACAGTACTAATCGCACGTGGCATGAAATCAAGTAAAGAGAGATAATTATTGTTTCATGATCTAAACACTGGATAACTCACTGTCAGTTTATCACTTCCTTAATTCTATTGTCATTGTGCTGGCTTTGTTTTAATTTTGCATCATAATTATATATCTTAATATGATTATCAAGCTATTTAGTTGCAAGTATATTAAAGTGGACCTAAATTAGTATAACATACCTTGGCTGTCACTGTGCTCATAGTACAGCACTTGAAAGGCATAAATTGAAAGTACTATTGTATACTAATCTTTAGGCTCTTCATGTGATGGAAGAGTCAACAAAGAAAAGTTAGTCTCACAGGCAATGGATTCTACTGTGGATTGACTGACTTAGATATCAGAAGCAATGTGGCCTTAAACTGCACCATTCCCAGAGACTGGGCTGATTCTCATGAATGTAAAAGCTGAGAGTTAGCTAAGTAACTGTTATAGGAATGAGCTTAGAACTCTTTGGTCAATGGAATGTTAGCCTTGCTTTAGAGAGATACTTCTTAAGACGAAGATGATCCGCTTAGCTGGGAATTTCCACACTTGTAACTCTATTTCTTTAGCTGCTGGGATAGCTAGATGATGGATCTAGACTGTCTTCCCACAAGCAACTGGTAAATGTAAGAGGCTCCATGAACCCACAAGTGCATAATTTAAGCCATATAACCTTGTCCTGCATTCTGTGGGAGAAATATAATCCCTGCTTCCTTCAGTACATCATTTCCTTTATAAGAAGAGAACCACTGTTACCAAGATCTGTGCTGATCACACGACTACTAGCCCCTGAAATATTCATAGTCAATGGTCCTTTCTGAACTTTTCCTTCATTCGTGAATAAAATAGGTGCAACTGCAGTGATTACCTGAGTAAATGGGCAAAGAAAGAATTAAGTAAGAAAATACATGGTATTGCTGGTGGTTCTCTTGTCCTGCCACCCTTCTCAGCCCCAAATAACCAGAAAGACACTATATTTATATTATAACTGTTGGCCAATGGCTTGGGCTTTTTATTGGCTAGCTCCCTCTCTCTTTTTATATAATATTTTTCATTTAAATTTGAAACAAGATTGTTTTACATGCCAAATCCAGTTCTTGCCCCCCCCCCGCCGCACTCCCCTGTTCCCCCCTAACCCCCATCCCATTCCATTTCTGTTCCCCAGGGAAGGTGAGGCCTTCCATGGGGAGTCTTCAAAGTCTGTCATATCATTTGGAGTGGGACCCAGACCCTCCCCCCTTTGTGTACACTGAGGGACTATCCCTCTATGTGAAATGGGCTCCCAAAATCCATTCACATAGTAGGGATTAATGCTAATTCATTACCAGGGGCCCCATAGACTACTGCCCAGTCCTCCCAACTAACACCACATTCAGAGAATCTTCGTCTGGCTTATGCTGGTTTCCCAGCTATCAGACTGGGGCCCCTTGTTTAGGTCAGGAGTTTCTATGGGGTTCTTTCCAGCCTGGTCTTAACCCCTTTGCTCATCACTCCTCCCTGTCTGCAATTACATTCCAGGAGTTCAGCTCAGTGTTTAGCTGTGGGTGTCTGCTTCTGCTTCCACCAGCTACTAGATGAAGGCTCTAGGATGGCATATAAGGTAGTCATCAATCTCATTATAGAGGAAGGACATTTAACATAGCCTCTGCACTACTGCTTAACCCATAACTACTAATCTGTGGATCTCTACATGATCTTGGCTTACTGGAGAATGCCCGGATCTATTTCTCCTTTGGTTCTAAAAGACTACTTCTGCCTACTTTTCCAAGAATTCCTTGAACCACTTATCTTCCTGCCTCTATTCACCGAACAGTGTTTTATTCCTCAACCAGTAAGAGAAACATATATACAGATGGACATCCCTCATCAATATGGAGTAATCTAACCAAGGCATAGCAGATGACTGCTATTCTGTAGAAACACTAAGCTCACTGTAACTCAACTTTAGACAAAGAATTACAGGCATCTTGGGAAAGCAGGAAGCTGGATAAATTGTCATTCCTAGGGTAGAGACCCCAAATTAGTTCATCCCAGAGCTCATATATATGCAGATGACATTATATGTACTGCAGATGTTATGTTTATGTATTTAGGCATATATAGCAAAAAGAACACAAAAAGACTGACACTAACACCTTCCATGACCTTGTTCTGAACAAGGTTTGCATGAAGAAGGGGGAACGCAGGAATAATGTAATCATAATTGTAAAATATAAAAATATTTAATATGGTAGTTGAAAGTGTCTATCTGCATTTTGAATGCTTACTTGAAGGAAGATGAGGAACTGAGCAGTTGATAGTTTTTGAGATACAGACAAACCTGACTCTTCACATGTCCTTGTGAATTCAACCACATGAAATCACTGAATTGTAACTGACTTTTTTCTGAATGTATCATGAGAAATTTCCTGGGACACAGTCTATCCACCCAGAGATGAGCATGCTGATATCAAATATAGTTATGTCCAAGCTTAATGAGAGCAGAATGAAAAAACAGTATAAAGAAATCTTATGGCCTGGAAAAAAGGTAAGACAACTTAAGTTGTTTCCTTAAGTCTCTAAAAAGGCAGAAGAGACTCTAATTGAGATAGAAGAATTGTGTTGAGATAAACAGGACTTAAAGCTAATGAAAACTCCAAAAAAAAAAATTAAAATTAGCTCTTTCAAGTAAAACCCAGCCAAGCAAGTAAATAGCAGACAAATCATTAACTTTTAATTTCTTTTTAAAATGATGTATCATTTATTCACATTATCAGGAGACTATTTGTTAAAAGGAATATTAATTTTTCTTGATTTAATACATAATTAAACATATTTTGCATAATGATATCCCATTTATTTCCATTTCTAAGAAATATTAGAACTTCAAAACAGAAATTTCATTACAATGCTAATATTTTGGTACTCAAAAGAATCCCTCAGCAAAC
Organism: Phodopus roborovskii; assembly: GCF_943737965.1. Lineage (NCBI taxonomy): Eukaryota > Metazoa > Chordata > Mammalia > Rodentia > Cricetidae > Phodopus > Phodopus roborovskii. The sequence continues at coordinate 7,469,396 of NW_026126651.1, forward strand.
AAATTAACTGCTCGATTAATTCATTTTATAAAAATCCTTCCTTATTTTAACCAAGCCACTTGTTTTTTTTTCATAGATTCACTCATGAAATTAATTCTCCATGGTTCATTGAAAAAGTAAATATCCTTCAAATTTGTCCAGTTGACCTGCTGCCATGCACTAATTTTGAAGCTTCTAATTTCTCTTCTGTCAAATATTTTATAAAAGCAATTGTTAAAGTTGCTTATCAGACAGAAAGTATAAATATATTTTTAAGTCCTCCATTTTTTCACTCATAACCTACATTTAAATTGTGTCATAATAATCTGGGAGCCACAAAGCAGATGCCAGACCGACTATTCCCAATGTAAACTCATTTCCTGGTGTTCTAAAATACAGGTGTATTGAGAAAAATATTTGAAGCTTCAGTCAGTAAGAAATATATATTTCTCAGTATTACAGATTATATTTACCCATGCCTCTTATTCCCAATGATGTCACACAGCTTCTCTATGTGCTCAGAGATATACACAACATAGATATTTGATTTTCAAACACTTGAAAGACATATAAGAATATGGCATTTAAATGTTTTAATCATTTAAAACTCTGTTGACATGAAACACAATTGCACTGGACAGCACCTAGATATTTTTGAGAGTACAATAGATACTGATGACACTTCATTTGGACTTCATTTTCTTCTTGGAAATACTGGCCTTGTGGGCAAAGATCTGCCCCTTCCTCAACTGCTGACATTGGGCAAGCTGTTCTAACTGGGCTAGCAAGAGATAAACATAAAGAGTCTGCTGAAACTTGCCAAGTCAGGGTAGGACAGTCTTCCTTCTGAGACTGGTCTGTCATTCTGAGATTGTCTGTCAGTTACTCTAGGCCTTTGTCAAGGTTTGTTGCTCTAGCGTACTGTGAGACCTTGGGTGACTATCCAGGTCATCTTCTGTTTCTGTCATTTCTTGAACCTTTAGGAAATTGCCCACTTGCCCTTCTTGTTTACCCTAGTAATGTTATTTTTCTTTTCAGGTCTTTGATGAGTTTCAAGACCAGATAATCACAGCTAATACCCTCTCTTATTTCAGCTAGAGCATTTTAGGTACAAGACTTACACTTTCCAGAATAGGGAAGCAATCAGAGTAATCTCTATCATACGCCATTACCCTGGTACTGGACATCCAATGTGTGTTTCTTCCTTAATGTTGCTCTTGCTGGTTGTAGGTCTAAATTTCTGTATGCTTTTACCTTTGTTTCTCCTGGACTATGCTTTGTTATCATTGTTAACAGTTTTTATATCAGGCTAAGACCCCTCTTCTTTAGATAAAAAAGAGGAAATATAGCAGCATCTTGCTTGCCTGTGAACTTGCAGTGGTGGCCACATCCTATGGGTATGGCTTCATTTCTAATCTCATAAGATGGGATGTTTGCCATTCAGCCTTGCTGTTTTCACATTCCTGTATTACAGTCCTGACACCATTAGAAGGCTAAAGATACAATTTCCTTTTGTAACAGTTTACTGGGAACACATTTAAGGCACATTTCTTCAGTATCATGCTACAATTCTTCCCTGTGATCCTTCAAACATTTTTGATATGGGCTAATTGAGTATTTAACTAATCGTATGTGGAACGGAATCTCTTTACTTCTCAATGCAAACGGGTGTGGCCAGTTTGCATCTCCGATTCTTCGTTAATGCCTGCCACAGCTGAGCTCATTTTAATATTTTAATGAAGAAAGCAAACAAGCAGGATTTGTTCTGCACAAAGCAGTATCATTAGAGGGACAGTGTAATGCATTACAGTGTTACTTTCAGGGGAATTGAGAGAGTTGTCGGCCAATCGACCTGCAAAAGTGAAGAAACTGTAAGCTTCTTGATGACTTATTTTTAGGGATTTGAGCCATATCTCATCCACCCAGACTGGATCAACTTGTTGATTCTAATTAGAAAAAGAAAAACTCAGGGATATATTTCAGACAAATGGTTTGGTACCTAAGGCTTCACAGAAACACATACTAAAGGGTCTTAAGCAGACTGTTTAATTTGTTTACATATTGCTTGTAATTTAATACCCTTGAGACATTACACAATTTTCCTGCTATAATATAGCATATTACAGTTACAATTATTGTCCCAGATGTGTTAATTCCAGGAACCACCACAAATGAGTTTACCTGGGTTTTAATTTTTTTATTTCTAAGTTAATTATTGTATAATACTTTCTAATTAATATTTTATAGCTTCTTTAGTTGTTTTTTTTTGTTTTTGTTTTATTTTGTTTGTTTGTTTTTTTGAGACAAGGTTTCTCTGTATTGTTTTTTGAACATGTCCTGAAACTAGCTCAGTAGACCAGGCTGGCCTCGAACTCAGAGATCCACCTGCCTCTGCCTCCCAAATGCTGGGATTAAAGGCGTGGACCACAAACACCCAGTCTTTATAGGTTTTTGTTTGTTTTTTTCATAGCTTCTTACTAAATAAAATAAAGCCTCAGAATGTTAAAGAGCATGCCATTTTAACAGAGGCCTTGTCACCGTGCATAGTATAATGTTTAAGTATTTCCTGTATCCAAATATATCATTTAAAACTGAGTTATATTCAATTATTCAACCAAAGACAATTTGTCTAGTTAGTTATTATTTGTTTTGGCCCAATAAAGCTCTTGCATTGGAATGAGTTAGGAGTTATTTCCCAACCATCATGTCCTACTTGTGTATAACACAATAGTGTTATCACAATTAAATTTACCATACCAATTTGAAATAATCTTTTACAAGAATTCTGTATTTACTATAAGAATTATGAGTTTAACAATCACAATTAATTATTCTGTTTATCTTCATCTCTATACATACTTCCTCATCCATGGTATACCATATGCAATATAATTAATACATCATCTTGGGTCACAATTCAATAGCATTTATGAATGCCATCACTGTTAACTCTCACTGAGAAGCCATCAGTTTGTATCTATGCAACTGTATTTTATAGATTGATGCATTAAGCTATAGAAGGATTATGTCAAGTCTCTAGTTTAGAAGGAGAGAAATCTGGTTTGGTTCTATTCATTTTCTTATTAATCACCATATAATACTTTGTCCTGGGACATTATTGGTCTGAAATTCTCCCAGAACAGTATATTTTGTCACTGACTGCAATTTCACCTTCAGATCTGAGTCTTCATATCACTTGTATCATAGAATCGATATGATATCTTAAGTGGTTTCCTATGCATGTTTTTCTTGAAGACGTAAGAGGTTGTGTGAATAGTCCACAGATCTGTCCATGCATAGCTTCCACCATGAAGAGAGAAAAAGAAACTGGACTGCAATCAATTTTGGAGCAGTTAAGAATCTGCTTTTATTAAAGACTGACCAGGGAATAAAGAGATTATTCATGAAGAGCAAGAACTCACTGACTTTGTTCTGCCCTTCCAAGGACACACTCAAAACAAGGCTCACAAGTGACCCAGGATGAGTAAAAATAATTAAAACAGGAGAGTCTTAAGTCATTTTCTTTTATGAAACATGAATATATTAGACACATAATGAAGGTGTATTTCCCATCTCTGATTTAGACACCAGGGGGAAGCCGCAATCATCTCATCACAAATAGTGCTTTGAGCAGTATAGCCTTTTGGCTTCTGGAAATACACCTTCTCCAACGTCTGTAGGTCTCCTTGGTCCCTCAGAAGTTAAGGAAGTTTTTTTTCCTCACCTCACAACCTTCCCTAGTGCAGACATGTTATGTTGGTCAGTGTATGAAAATGTGCATGGTTATTTTGATGCCAAGGAGTAAATTTGCATTTTAATCACATGCTTAATTTATTCATCTTTATCTTCTTTATATACTTTCAGTTCCAATTCTCTGACTGTTTGGAAAGCTGTTAAATAACTGCCATGAAGTTCTAGTTTATAATAAATAAGAAAAGTTGTAATCCTACACGTATGCTTATAGACATTTGTAAATACACACACACACACACACACACACACACGATATAGATGATAGATAGATGTGTGTGTATGTATATGTATACATACACACACACACACACACACACACACACACACACATATATATATATAGTCTTTACAATATATCTACAAAATTAAAAGGGGAGACACTAATGTCAATAGAATGCTTGCTGTTTATCTTTATCTTAAGTCATATTGTTTATGCTCACCTATTGCATTAAACTTAGAGAGTAGGGGATCAATTGTACAAATTTTACAGACAAAACTGATTTGAAAAACTAACTTTGTAAGAGCAAATTCATGCAGGTTCTAAATAGCAGAGATAGTGCTGAGATCCGATCTGTTTTTCTCTTGAACTTGGACTCCCAGGCTCTTCCCTGATCCTTGTTCTGGGTGAGAATGAAAATTGTGGAAAATGGAAAAATAATTACACCTATGGAGAAGGTCCTTATGGAGAGTTCTTTTGCCTCAGAGGCTAAAGTTGGATTTTTGTATGAATAAAAAATAAATTTGTTCTATTAGCTTATCAATATTTTGGAGCTTGTCCAGAATTACAGAAGGATAGCAAATGTTTGTATTGTGTTCTAATTGTGTTCAAATTACTACCTGATCTAATCCGTATGATTTTGTGGACAAACTGTCCCAGTGCTGCAACTTGAGAATAGAGAATCTGCTCCCTACAGCCTCTACTTCCTGAATCAGTGTTGATTATTATAAAGTAGTGGTCTTCAGACAAGGCGATATGAAATATGAGGTCTGTGCTGTGGTAAGAGATGAGGCAGGATGGAAGAAAGCCAGCCATCACTCTGTCACTGCTGCTGAGAACATTATGTGTTCTGACATTCTTGAATTGCATCCATCAGTTATCTCAATCGATGTTCACAACAGCTAGAGAAATATGTACCGATTCCCTATCTGTTGGGCACCAGAGACAATGAAAAGAGGGAAGCCACGTAGTGTCAATAGGCACAGAGGGGACCTCCTGTGAAAATATGCAGTACCTCCCCCTGCCTTTCCTTAGACAATACTCTACACTACTCACACTGTGATAGCTCTATACAGCCTCAACTACAAATATGAAAATGGAATGAGCTTTTGGTTATGCTACTCGCTGACAATTATTTCTCTACGCTGTAGTAGAAACTATTCTGCAACTCAACGATTCTTTACTTTTGTCTAGGAACCTACTTTAGGATGTTTTACAGAACAGTTTTCCTCATCTATTTTGTTAACCACATGAAAATAACCAATGGCAATACACTGTGTTTAATGTGGAAGGCATTTTAAATCCCTACTTTCTGTAACTTGTTTTATATTTTCCATTTCCTAAAAGATTATCCATTACACCTTGATGCATAGGCCAGTGCTCAGAGAAAAATATTATACTATAACTTTTTCTACTGTTACCAAAAATCAATCAAATAACATAGTTTTACCATTAAAAAGGAAAAACAGACACAAATGAACACAGACCAGTGAAACAAAATAGAGAGTTTTGAAGCAAATTTAAGCAACTATTTCCATCTTGTTTCTGACAAAGGAAGGAGGAACATACACTGGAGAATGGCCAGCTTTCAGAATGGCGCTGGAAATTATATATCTACATACAAGGTTATAAGCCTAGAGTCCTATCTCTCACCACTTGTTAAAAAAGCCTATGAAAACACTTTCGAAATACTTAAACCTAATACATGAAATAGAAAACACATGAAAAAATACTTGTAGGAAATTCTGAAGGACATTCCAGCCAAGCCCAGGACATTTTTAGATAAGCCCATTCTACATAGCACGGGCAGCAAAAGTTGACTGCTGGAATTATTGAAAGGTTCATCAGAGTGACAAGACAACCTACAGAATGGGAGAAAACATTTTCCAAGTATGCATATTACATGGAGCTATTATCCATATGATATAAATAATTTCAATGGGCACACAGTAGAAACGTAAGTAATCTGCTTTGGCAACTGATCTTAATCTGCATTTTTGTAAAGACATGGAAGATAAGAAAGAGTGACGGGGTGAATGTGGCCAATATCTGTAAGCACATGTGTGAAATTTAATAAATACACTCTCTGTTTTGATCATTAACGCATACTAATAAATGGGGAGAAAAGAATCGATATAGGCAAGAGACACGTGAAAAATAAAACATTATTAATATTCTCAAACATCAAATATAAAACAATGAGAATGAGTACCTTCTTCCAGGAAGAACTACTATAATGAAAACCAATGATAACAAGTGCTGATAAGGATGTGGGCACCGGTCCTCTTCTACTCTTGGGATGGAAACACATACTAAGACAGCCACTGGTGGGCATTACACAGTCCATGACGTTTGGAGATTTTCTTCGTTTTAGTTCTGTGGCTGTGAAGAAATACTCTGACAAGAAGCAACTGAGGGAGGTATGGGTTTATTTGTCTTACAGTTATAGGCTTCAGATCAGCATCTGGGGGACACAAAGGCAGGAATTCATGTGGCTAGTCACATCCCAGGCACAGTCAAGAGTAGAGAGAACAAGCAGATGCTCGTTGAGTGCATGCTCTCTGCCTCTACTTAGTCAGCTTTCTTTCCTCCTATGCAGTTCAGGGCCCAGACTATGAGATGTGGCCTCTAATTTCCTGCAGAGTTGTCAATGAACAGTCAACACCATCTCCAGAGACATGGGTACAATCCAACAGGGTCTGATTATTTCCTTGTTAATACTTAATTCCAGGTGTTTCTTGTTTGTGCTAAGTAACTCAGAGATGAAGCTTTGGGAAGTTAATGAGTTTTGATGATGTCTGAGACATTCATAACCAATAATAGGATATAGGTAGCATTGTAAGATGCAAGATTATCAGAGGACACATGCTCACATACTCTGACTATTTTGTTATCTGTCACATTCAATGTGATCTCCGCAAGAGTGTTCGACAACTGTAAGCAATAATTAATCTGTATTCTCTATAACTTACTCAAACTAGTGTTCAGTTATTGGCTAATAGAAAACACTACAGCATTGTTTTTAATCCAATTTAAAAGATTTTTTTCATCAAAGAATTCATCAAGAAAATAAAAAAGGCTAGTTTCAGAATTCAATTTTGTAATATTTGCATAATACATTGATACACAAGAAGGAAGAGGAGGAAAATGTGCAGGATAGGATAAAACACTTGTTAAATAGTTAAGTGTTTTGAAAGTAGAATATTTAAGGATTTTTCAGATGACAGAGCTTACATGATAAACCCATGGAAACCCAAAGGAAGAGGCTCATATCCCCCAGCAATGACAGAAAGGGAAATAATACCATGACCTCAATGTTTATTTTAATCTCCCAAAATATGCTTCCCCAAACACTACTTGTTTTGAAACTCATGTTTGCCAGTATCATTTCATTATGATAAAAATATCATTTAAGTAAAACCTTGATGTCTTCAGCTGAAGAAATAGCTCAGTGCTTAGGAGCTGTTGCTTCCCTTGCAGAGGGTAGAGACTTGTTTTCAGCTATCAACCACCTGTAACTCAAGCTCCAAGGCATCCAACACTGTCTTCAGGCATTTGAGGAAACCTTGCCTTTTGTGAGTATGCACACACATACACACACACACACAAACACACTCACACATACACACACACACACACACACACACACACAGACAGACATAATAAAAACCAGTAACATTTAATTAATCCCACCAATACTGGGATACATTTCTATATATTTCTTTATAAATTCAACCATTATTATTAATGCAGATATTAAAGTGAATGCACTCACATGTTAATTTACAAGAACTTTTATAGACAACAAGCATAGTTAAAGCAAGCATAGTGCCATATTTAAATTGTCATATCAGAGATGTAACTATAAACACTTGAAAAATACTATAAACTTTCTAAGACTGCTTATATCAAATAAGATTTTTATTAAGGAATGACAAATAAATATTGATAATGTGTTTAAATATTTACTTCTATGGTGAGTAGAGGGATAAATACATTAAGTTCAAAGCGAAGCAGTTCTATACAGTGAGTCCCGGGATAGCCAGTGCTATGTAGAAAAAGCCTGACTCAAGACACAGATGGGGATGCAAGTGAGGAGTTCAGAGATATTTCAAAGACACATTCTGATTAAATAGTTTGAATTTTAATGGATAAATATATTCATTGTGAACTGAATTTGATAAAAGAAGCTTATGCATAGGAATAAGTACTGGAAGCAGACAGCTCTAAACGTTAGGCATGTTTTCTCAGTTGTGAGTATATGCAAATCTGCTGGAACTTTATAGTTCTCTCTCCTTTTCTGCCCTTCTTCAATAATGTAAGTGAGCGTGTAATACCTTCTGCTGCAGTCCCTGCTCTACTATAGAGTCTAGCAGAGCATCCAGGGTTTTATCCAGCAGGACTGCTGCATGAGTTTCCTCACTTCTACAGAATGCCTTCTCTGTGTTCTCTGCCTTCCTATGTCTGTCAGTTTCTGTTTGTTCGCCGTGTTATTTTGAAAAACAATCTACTCATGTTAGTCTACTCCTTAAAATTCTTTCTTGTTGACTTTAGTAATTTCTTTTAAATAAAGAAACTATACAACCAATGACAGCAAAAATGAATACACTCTGATTGGCTTGCAAAACCATCAACCTGCGAAGTAAATACTAAAACACAGAGGATTCCAGTGGGAGGGCCTTAGGGGTGTGAACCAAACTTCCACCACCGACCCTTAAACTGTCTCCGGATATCTGGAGTCGTCTACATTGTACTTCTTACTTTGTCTCAGGCGCCTCTGCCTCTTGCTTCCATTATTTACAGACCTGTTCTACATCACTCTGGGACCTTTGGAAAATGTTTGTGTGCTTTATAAATACCTTTTAGTATAAGTCTGTCGCCCTATAAAATCTAGTGCTCTTTAAGGATTGACACAATCTGTTATTATAAATAGTGTTATTACTTATTCATGTCTATCTTCCAGAATTTACCTCAGTGCCCAGCAAATGTGAGCAGGGAATTGCATGATCACAATGTCCAATAACAGATCTCTATTAAAACTAAGCATCTGTGACAGAGCTGAGGAAGGAATCGTCCTGTTTCTGCAGGCAGTGCAAATCACTGGCTCCCTCTTTCCCAAGGTTGGCATCTGAGTCATTGCTTGCTGCTGTGGAGCAACAATAGGAATCTGGTTTCCCTTAATACCATGGCTGGGTGGAGGAAGAATGACAGCTCAGGTGTGGCAGAACTACTGTATTCTTGTGTTCTTCAGGACGGAAACAGGAGCATGGACCCCAACCAGGATCAGTGAGGCTCAGGCCATCCTTGTTGGCCCCTGTAGATGGGCTGGAAGCCATCTTCACTTACACAGACAAATGCGAAAGGCCTGAATCTACACAATTTCCACAGCTTTCCCACAGTGCACTGCAATAGCTTGGGTGATGACCAGGTAACCTGTCTCTCTTAAGTCGACTGGCATGATTCACTGAAGAGAGTGGAGAACTTCATCAAAGTTTGCCTGCTTTTGTCATTTTTCAATATTTCTGTTTGGTTTGTTATGTTCTCCATTAATATTTTAGTTTCTCTTTTATCGGGGAGAGAAACTAGTCATTTTTACCAAGTCATTCCTGTCCTGCTTAATGAAGTTCCTTATTTGTTGATTTTCTTCATGTAAATAATTTACTTATATACCATATTTCTCACAAATTTCTTCTTTCCTTGCTATAGTTTAAATGTATGTCCCCTAAATTCACAAATAAAACTTAATCACCAATGCAAGAATATTGCTAATAATTGGGGATCTTCAAAGCATGGTCCCAATTAAGGTAAGGTTGTGGGAATGGATTTTGTGTCTTTTTTTACTCTCCTCCAAGGATGAAAGAAAGTGTTCTAGAATATACTTCAGAAGGAGAAACTGACCTTTTACCAGAAATAAAATCTGTTGATGCTTTGGTCTGATGAGCCTCTTCAACCTCAAGGATTTTGTGTGATAAATGTTTGTGTTCATTACACAGTCCAGTCTGTGGTACTTTATCATATTAACACACAAAAAAATATGTGTTTTGCTCTTATCTAGAAATGTAAAGTTTTTCTTGGCAGTGGTCACTGTCCGAGGTTCCTTCTCATTGCCGTAGGGTTTTTATGGATTAAACGCACCTGTAACAAATCACTGCTCTCCTGAAAGCTCAAATCAACAAATACTGACTTCATAAAAGTTTTTTGAAATCAGACATCATAAGGCTCTTAGAGGGTATCTTAGTTTCTTTTCAATTGCTATGGAAAGCACCATTACCGAGGCAAATTCATGAAACTTAAACCGAAACATTTAATAGATGGCACTGCAAAATCCTGGCAACAGGACCAGGTGAGAGCTCGGATCTTGGCCCTCAAGCAGAAGGCAGATATAGAGAGGAAACAGAGTAGCCGGAGTCTCTAGAATCCCCAAAGCCATTCTCCAGGGAAACAGCTCTTGCAATAAGGCCATACCTCCTGACGCTTCACAAACAGCTCCACCAACCAAGGACCAAGTATTAAAGCTTATGAGCCCATCTCAGTCATGCTCCCTTAAATCGCCAGAGGAGGGAACTTGGCTCTGGCTCTCACAAGGACAGCATATGAGTGTTTCTTGTCTGGCATCTCATTAATCGCAAAGTCAGAAATGTGGGATGGTGATATCTGCTCTACTGAATCAAGCTCTCTGTGTGTGTCATCTTCTCAAGAGTAGTCATGAACAAACCAGGTGGCTAAAGTACCATGTTTTTCTTTGTCATCAGAATCATAAATTGCACTTCACACTGTTCAACTTTTATTTGACTGAAACTCTGACCAGAATTTTTCCTTACGTGTCTTTCTCTACTGATGGCATTTGTCCCAGGTTTAAGCACTGAAGCTTCAAGCAGGTGTAAATTTATACTTTCTTAAGAGTTTTTATTAAATCATTCTTTTATTCATTGACTTGACAAGCACTTGCTACTTTACAAATTGTCCTAAGATGTCACAATGTTAGAGATGTCAACAAAGGCACACATTTCTAGTCTGGATTTATCAGCTGGCTAGAGAAGCTACTGAGCACCCAGGAGTTTGCTCAGCCTTTGCCTGGATAGCAATGGAGTGGCATCCAGCTGAGCTGTGCAGACCAGCAGCTTTAATGAATGAGACAAGCAATTAAATAAGTAAACAACACCCAGCTGATCCACTAATTCCACAAATACTGAGTGTTTGCTGTGTCCAGTGATAGTCCCAGTAGTTACTGTGTCTCAGAGAGTGAATAGAACAACTATTTTGGCTCTCACAAATGTTGTGATAGGAATCCCACATAATCACATAATACAGATCTAAAAATATTTTTTTTCATCAAAAGTACTTACATAAAGCCCAGGACATAAAGAAGGGTGACATGTTAGGGGATGAATATTTTGTAGGAATGAAGAGTTTGATTCCAGATCCACATTAAATATGTAGAGGAATTAACCAAGCAAATATCTTACTGAAAAACTATTGGTTGGTGTCTTTCATAGGGATTTTATTGAAGAGAAGAGACACCATGACCACGGCAACTCTTATAAAGGAAAACATTTAATTGAGGTGACTTGCTTACAATTCAGGGATTTAGTCCCATCATGGTGGGAAGCAAGGTGGTGTGTAGGAAGACATGATGCTGGGAAAGCAGCTGCATTCTACACCTTCTGGGCAACAGGACGTGGTCTGAGGCACTGTGCAGAATCTTGACTATATATGAGACCTCAAAGTCCACCTTCACAGTACCACACTTCCTCTAAGAAGACCACACCTACTCTAAGAAGCTTACACTTCCTAATAGTGCCACTCGCGTTTTGGGGCCATTTCCTTTCCAACCACTGGAGTTGGTTAATTCATTTTTTAAATGATAGTTTGGTAATCATCTTCATGCTATCAAAAGTGTCTAAATGTGGCACATCTACACAATGGAATACTACTCTGCAGAAAAAAATAATGGTATCTTGAAATTCGCAGGCAAGTGGATGGCACTTGAAGAAACCATCCTGAATGAGGTAACCCAGTCACAAAAAGAGGAACATAGTATGTACTCACTCATATATGGATTTTAGACCTAGATCCAAGGATCACCAGCATATAATTCACACCACCAGAGGAACTAGGATACAAGGTGTGTTCTAAGAGATTCATATAAAGTCCCTCACAGAACTGGGATGGGACAAGTCCCCCAGAGCTCAGGTGAAGTGGGGGGGGCAGCGAATGGAGAGAGAAGTAGGAAAAAACGAGGGGGAGGAAAGGAAAACATGTGTGACCAGGAAGATTGAGCATGGTTAGGAATAGAAGACAGGAGAGAGAGAGAGAGAGAGAGAGAGAGAGAGAGAGAGAGAGAGAGAGAACATAAAAGAGGGAGCCAATATTGGTTAGAAGATAAAATTGAACACAAAAAAAGGTCTAGAGAACTACAAGACTGCTGCTAACTAACAATTTGAGCTTCTGTGGAAAGGCTACCATCAATGCCCTTTCCAGAGAGTGAGATCAACAACTAACTTCTCCATGGAGCCCTCAACTAATGCCTGTTGGAAACAGGAGCAAACACCCATACATAAACACCAAGTCAAAGTAGAACCCAGATGCAGATGGAGAGGACAAGACCAGGCTGCAGAAACACATAGAGACAGCTGACCTGAACAAGGAGGAGCTAAGGGGCCACCAGACTGATAGCTGGGAAGCCAGCATGGGACTGACTCAGGCCCCACTGAATATGGGTCTTAGCCAGAAGGACTGAGCAGTCTAAGAGACCTCAGACAGTGGAGCCAGGATATATCCCTGGTGCACAAAAGGACTTTGTGAACACATCCCCCATGGAGGGATAACTGCCTTAATATAGAGACAGGAGAGAAGCCCTAGTCCCTACTTCACATGACCTCTCAGATCTACATGACCCCAACTGGATAGCATTCCCCTACATATGGAATTGGGGTAGGGGGATGCGAGGGGAGGGTGGTTAGAGTGCATGTGAGAGGGCAGAGAGGGTAAAAGGGAGGGAGGGAGGGAGGGAGGAAGGGAAGGAGGGAAGGAGGGAAGGAGGGAGGGAGAGGGAACTGGGATCGACATGTAAAATAATAAATTTAAAAAAATGCTTTGACTCCAAAATTTAAGTTCAAGGACAAATTACTGGGGAAAAGATTTCTATTTTTGTTTCCACAGAAAATGAAAAGCTGTGGATTCCTTCCAGATTAATGTGGTTTGATCAAGCCAGGCCGCCTGAAACAGAGTACCAGGTGATCCTACATTCAAAACAGCTGGACAAAACAGCCTTGCAGACTACAGCCAGGATATCTGAATCTTCTTAGAATCCCCCATGACAGTGCCCCTTACCAGCAGGAAGTAGTTTGGAAAGAACAATGCCCAAATTCCCAAATATTGTCTATAAATGTTTGTTTTCAGTTAAATGGACTTGGGTATATAAAATAAATAAATAAAAGTGTCTAAATATCATATATTTAACAAATATTTAATCAGTGACTTCAACATATATGGAAATATGACTCTTAGTCTTGTAGGTGACCAATACATAAACAATTTAATACGAAGTCAAAGTATAAAATGTAAAAATACTCTGACATAAATTCTCACTTTGGTTAGAATCTTGTGTACCCTCCCATAAGTTACATGGACTCTGAAATTTATATAGAAGTGAAAATTTTCATGTATCTCTGAGTGTCTGCCTTTTATCTGTCCAAGATATGGAAAGGAAGGCACGTGAAAAAATAGTGCATAATTTAAAAATTGGAGAAAGCATCAGTGACTTCCACATAAGCAATTTATGTTCTCAGTTAGCTATTATTCCATCCCACCCCAGCCACCTGTCTTCCTTATTCTAAATATAAGTAAGGCCTCTACCATCAACTCACTTCCTGCCATGCATGGACACCTGAGTAATAGTTGAAGGCCCTTACCAATGATTTTCTGACAATTAGCATTCAGAGCTTCTGAATTCATGAGGAGTTTATTAAGCATACTTCCCAAATTTTTAATCAAAGCATTGTGTAATCTGTATTTATTAAGAAAAGATAAAATGAGCTGTATAGACCCGCCATAGTTATTACTATAAATATTCCTCTTCATTATACAAATCACCATTCAAGTTTTGTTTTTTGTGGCAATTCTTTTACCTGTTTGGAAAAAAAGTTTCTATCTCCTCAACATTTCTTTCTAAAAATGCATGCCATTTTCAAATTATGCCCTTCCAATAACTCTCAGAAACTTATGTACATAGATTTCTCATCTCAAATATTTGTGCAATAAAGTTAGAACAATAGCCACAGCTGAGGATCATCTGGGATCTGGAATTCAAAAACAAAAAACCCATGCTCATTAGACTTTATTTCTCCAGCCTGGGAACAGACTGCATTTGGGCCCTAATCACAAATTCTTAGCAAAGTGCTTGCAATTGCATTTGCACCTGTCTCAATTCCATTCATATAATTATACATGTATATGTAACTATATACATATATATAATTATTCAAGGTCAGGTGTGGTTTCAGTTGCTTTTATAAAGTCTGGCATCATGTACACTTAACTCAAAATGAGAGTAAAGGTACACTTCTGAATCTCAGCATGGTAAATTCCGTCATTACTCTGTGTCTCCATATTGTGTGCCCTGTCCAGGGATACCTTCTGGAGTATCTCAGTGGTTACACTTGAGTCCTTTACAAGTGCCTCACCTCATTCAGTCTCTGCTGAATCAGGTTTTATCACCATTTATATCTTAGTTCATATATGTACTGGATAAGACACTAAGTAAGATAAATTCTTTCTACAGGAACAACGTCAATAAAATGGAGAAATGTTGGGTCTCTGCAGAGTTACATCACTAAGTAGTAGAAAAAACCATCCTGGAGGGTGAGACTGGGTAAATGAAGTGAAATACATCTCCTAATTCTCCCCTCCCCATATTTGTTTGTATCACGATTTCCAGGCCATCAGTTTGGCTCAGAAAGTTTCTTGTCACTCTGTTAAATGATGGTCACATTTCTCAGATCCTTTGGTCAGCACCGAAGCGCCCATTACTCTTTGTCACTTAGCTCCTTGGAGCTTGTCTGCAAATTCTACAGCTCCAGAGAGAAAGATAACCTGACTGTCAGAAGTCGGGTTATACCTGCAGCTGTGAAGAGAGGTCTCCTGGATGCCTACAGCTCTAGAGGGAAATTGTTTTGGAAAGTCGGACTATACCTACATCTGTGAATGGGGTGGATCCTTGTTACCTACAGCTGTGAGGAGAAAGGTATCCTTATTGTCAGGAAGTCAGGCATTACCTATAGTTATGGAGAGATAGTGTTCTGCATACACACAGCTGTGAGAAGAGAGTATCACGACTTTGGGAGAAGTTAGGCTATGGCTGGAGATAGGTTCCCACGGTCTCCTCACGGGATGTGCCAATCCTGATCCTCTCTAAGAGAGAGCCATTATAGCTGAACCCTGCCTCACTCCCCTAAGGGAACTTCCCAGCAGAGAGTTCCGTTTCTTCTCAGCCCCAACCCATCTTGTTACGTCTGCCTCACTCTGCTAAATTGAGGGGAAACCCATGCGGAAGGGTAACAATCTGCTCGGGCTTGGGCAAAATAGTTGTTGCTTCTGCTCCATTCCCCTAAAAATGCTTCCCAGAAGAGGTGTACTCCGCTACACTAGGGAGTTTTCCAGCAGAGATTATGCTTTGCTCCAGTGAAGGAAGGTCTTCCTCCAAAATTCTTGCAAGAGATTGATTTGGGAATGATGAATCCAGGAGAGTAGCTGTTTCTGCTATGGTGGAGAAGGACAGCTACCGACTGAATACACACGGGGCTTATACAGGGCTTCTTAGAGGAAGAGATTTTTTGTTTTTCAGCAAGATTTTTCAGGGAGAGAATTCATTGGATTTCAATACCCTTGAGCTTGGACAAGCTCAGTTTGGCTAGATTGTATGCTCAAGGTTTCTTTGGTTTACTGCTCAGGGATTGCTTAGGTTTCCTGCTCAAGGATTGGTTTGTTTAATGCTCAGTTGGTCAGAGGCAGATTTGGCTCTGGTTTCAGGGCTGAAGTGTGTTTCTTTCACTATCTCTAGTTCTAGAGCCATTTAGGGCCTTTGTTGGCTTACTTCACTTTCTCTGGCTTCAGGGTCAGGCTTTGTTTCCTTCACTGGCTCTGATTTCAGGGTTAGCGTGACTTTCTTTGGCTGGTCTTTTACCCAACACTTTGACAAATTATTTTTACTTCATTTAATTAGTATCAAGGTTCTTTCCTTCAAAAGAGTAGACTAAAAGATGTTTCTAATATTGAAATCTACAGTGCTTTTTTCCCTCCAATTTTAGTCTTTACTCTAGTTTTAATGGCTTCCATGCATTTGATGTTTTTTTGAACACTGTCTTTTTCATTTCAAGCTTGTGAGCTAGACCAAAGGTAGTCCATAAAATATGAGTGTCAACAGCAAACAACTGTTATTGTTTATCACAACATAGTGAATCAGACTTGTATCTAGCAATTACTAATTTAAGAGTCTTTCATAGTACCTTTTTATCCTGATGGGACACCATATATAATTTGAGCTATCCTCTTTTACTGTGGGGAGGTCTTTATCTACACAGGCTCTGTATCCATTAGTATCAAAGCCTCTTTGTTATCCATTAGTACTGCTTTTAATGTCAATTAAGAAATTCTGAATCAGCTGCTATAGTTAAATTTCTATAAAACATGACAGTGTCAAGAATTAAATTAATCCAGGACATATTCCATATATTTTAAAACGTTTTAGTGAATCGAAGGTAAACAGAGCCATTTAATGCCCCATGACTATAAAAGGTGACATGAGGACTTTATGTGTATCCTCTATGTCAGTTCTTTGCAAATCCGTGAGGGCAGAAGTACCAGAGCTCATACACTCGCATCTGAATACTCCCACTGAGGATCTACAGTAGGAAAGGAGAAAAAGATCACTGATGAACTTGGAGAGGCAGAAGGAGGTAATAGGAAGTAAGGAACGATGTCTGTTTTTACTTATGTCTATTAAGGGTAAATTAATTAAAATGTAATCAAATGGATCCGATGATGGCAGGTGCTGTGCAACCAAACCACAAACTACGACTATTTGGAAGCCTACCATTCCAGGTGCTAAACAGAGACACAGAATGAAGTTTAGGAGTTCATGCTTTAGTATAATCCCAAGTCAGTAATTTTTTTTTTTAAATAAAGTAAATGAATCAAGGATATTTCCTTCAGATTTCCGCTGTAGCTCATATTCCAGAAAACTACTGGATGCTTTCTTCAGGTAGTTGACATTATGTCTGAAAATATCAGTTTGTGGTGGATTATTTGACCTAATTCACAACATAAATCCCTGTTTCTGTGAATGAAAATAGCTCACAAGTTTAAAACAGCATTGCACCTGAGAGGCACAGAGGCAGAGGTAACGAGCCCACTCGTATTACTTTCCATCACTTCTGGGTGCCTCAAGCCAATCAAGTATGAATTCACTTTACAACTAACTATATAGAAGCTCATCCCTCGCCTAATACTGCCTGGTGCAGTGAGTTTCCTGGCATCAGTTTCTGTTCCCGACAAAGTTATTTGTAATTCTGTCAATGATCGCCTTTACCCTGGTTCAGATACCATGCTCTGTCCTCACTTCATAGCCTGCTTGCTTCTCATGCCACAAGTACACACTCAAACACACCCCAGAGTTTCCTGAGCAAGACATACAACTTAACATTGTCAGAGCCAGGCAAAGAACATTTGCTCACATATTCTTTAAAACGTATATATCTGTGAGCTCCACAGCAAAACCCAGGGTTAAAATCTGTTCTTCACTACATGCAGGGTGCGCCTGTCTTCTCTCTTGTGTTTACAACACCTGGATAATGTCTCGTGTCTCATTCATGTAACCTGGCCATCTAGATCTGGCTTGAAATCTCCTTCCGTTTCTTCTGCTCCAGATTCTTTGGTTTTCTTCCCCATGCTTGCAAGGGCAGCTTGCTTTTCCCCTGCGTGGACTTTTTTTTTTAGAAAAAAGGTAATTTTGGCTAAGCTTTTTTGAAAGGAATGTCAAGTCCCCACAAGACTCAATTTACAGCAATCAAAATGACAACACCCGAGCTGCACACAATATTCTCCAATAACAAATGTTCACTGATTATTTTATCTATCTGAGAGATGAACCTGGGTCCTGGATCCATAAGAGCAAAAGATAGATTGAAGTGTTTCCTTGTGGAAAGCCGGTTTTCTTAGAAAGCGGAAACCATAAAATACACGAATGAATGAATGAAAAGCAGATGCAGGATGAGAGAGCAGTACACAGGCTTCTCTGAGAAAACGGCCCATGAAAGGCTGACACAAAGTGGAATACACTGATATTCGGGGAGGGGGTTGTGCCATTTAAATGACATAGATCACAGCTCAGAAGGTGTACAGGTGTAGACCAGCTCCACTCAGGTCTGTGGAGTCTTTTTGATATGGTGGAATTTGCAAGGTACATCAGCAGCAGGAGAGTGAATGCGGAAGCCACATGGAAAGAGAGGGAGCCAGGGCATGAAGTGGGTCAAGGTTACTGTTTCACCCCCTTGTAGCTGAGATCTGACATGTTCCCTGGAGTATCTTGCCTGAAAGCTTGGTAATCAGTAAGAGATGATGCAACCCCCAGGGCTCAGGCCTCATTGCAGGAAGGAGTTCATTCAACGTATAAATGCACAGAGTATTATGAGGCCCAGCCTCTCCCGTCTGTCTATCCGTTTCCTCCCGTTTTGAAGTGAGCATGCGGTGATCAAGGTCTGTGACAACAAGGATGACCCCTTTACTATCAATGACAGAGAACTTTCTTCATTGTCATGTGAGCTGATATGTGAACTTCCTGGCATCTGGAATGGGTTCTAGCAATGACCTAAATACTTCATTCTTTGTCATTCCTCTTAAAAGTTGCAGGCCTCCTATGAACAGCACCATAGTGAGGAATAAGCATCCAGCATATGAATCCAGAGACACATGAAACCCATATCCAAATCACACTGGTACAGCTCGAGGTACAAACATGAGGTGAAATCGTCATTCTGATATATTTGTGCATATAGAGTGATGTATGCATGTGCACAGACACAATTACAGATATATCATTCCTAGCATTAGCAAAACACAGAGAGGAGTTTGTGTTTGTTATTACATAATTAGGACAGTATATTTGGTTAATTAGTACATTTTAGTTTCCAGAAAACTATTTAAAGGAAAATAGATTCTTTTCATCTGTTCAACTATTTTATAGCAACATTATTTGTAATAACCAGAACCTGAAAGCAACCTAGATGCCCCTCAACTAAAGAATGGATGGAGAAGATGTGGTATATTTACACAATGGGGTACTACTTAGAGGGAAAAAAAATGGAATCTTGAAATTCCCGGGCAAATGGATGGAATTAGAAGAAACTAACTTTAGTGAGGTAACCCAGTCACAAAAAAGCAAACATGATATGTACTCACTCATATATGGATTTTAGACATAGAGCAAAAGATTACCAGCCTACAATCCACACCACCAGAAAAGCTAGGAAGCAAGCAGGATGCTAAAAGTGACCTGCATGGTCCTTCACAGAAAGGGAAAGGGACACGATCTCCCGAGCAAATTGGGAGCATGGGGGAGGGGAGAGGGAGTTAGAAGAAAGAGAAGGGGAGAGGATGAGGGGAGAGGAGGACATGAAGGAGCCAGGGAAAGAAGAGAACAAGAAAAGATATGCAATAATAGAGGGAGCCACTATAGGTTTAAAGAGAAATCCGGCACCAGGGAAATGTCCAGAGAGCTACAAGGATGACCCCAACTAACAATCTAACCAATACTGGAGAACCTATCTTAAATGACCTTCCTAATAAAGAGATTGATGATTACCTTCTATGCCATCCTAGAGCCTTCATCCAGTAGCTGAAGGAAGCAGAAGCAGACGCCCACAGCTAAACACTGAGCTGAACTCATGGAATCCAGTTGCAGAGAGGGAGGAGTGATGTGCAAAGGGGTCAAGACCAGGCTGGAGAAACCCACAGAATCAGGTGGCCTGAGCAAGGGGGAGCTCATGGACCCCAGTATGATAGCTGGGAAACCAGCATAGGACCGACCCAGAACCCCTAAATGTGTGTGCTAGTTAGGAGGACTGGGCAGTCTATTGGACCTCTGGTAGAGGATCAGTATTCATCCCTAGTATAAGAATGAACTTTAGGAGCCCATTCCACATAGAATGATATTCTCTCAGCCTAGATACATGGGGGAAGGTCTAGGCCCTGCACCAAATTATAGGGCAAACTTTGAAGATCCCCCATGGAAGGGTTTTGGATTTTGCCAAATATCTTTTCTGAATCTCAAAAGATGACTTTTTACCCCCTTTCAGTTTGTTTATATGCTGGATTTCATTAACAATTTTTATTTATTGAATCATTCCTGTATCTCTGGGTTGCAGCCTAACTGATGATGCGGGGTGGTCTTTTCATTGTGATCTTGGATTCAGTTCCCAAGCATTCTATCCAGTATTTTTGCAGCTATGTTCATTAGGTCAATTCTCTTTTTATGTTGAGTCTTTATGTGGTTTAGGTATTGGGATAACTGGTTTCATAAAATGAATTGAGCAATGCTCTTTTGACAGATCTCTTAAGTAAACCAGGGGCAGAAGGATAAGAACATGAGGGATTAGGTTGGGCAGATTCGGGATGGAACAGAGGGGCAGAGTAATAAAAGAGGTGTCTTGATAGGGAGAGTCATATGAGAGTTAGGAAGAAAACTCCAGTCAGGGAAACTCCCAGGAATCCACGGGGAAGCCCCAAGTTAAGACTCCTAGCAACAGTGTAGAGGTTTCCTGAACTGTCCTTTTTCTGTAATCACCTTGGTGACTGTCCTAACTGTCATCAAGACATCTTCATATAGTAAGTGATGGAAGCAGATGCAGAGATCCATAGCCAAGCACTTGACTGAGCTCAGGGAGTCCTGTTGAATAGAGGGTGGAGGGGTTTTATGAGCCAGGGGGTCAAGATCATGACATGGGAACCTACAGAAACAGCCGATTCAAGCTAATGGGAGCTGGTGGACCCTGGACCAACATCTAGGGAGCCTGCATGGCTAGACTCTTTGCATGTAAGTCAAATGTGTGTAGTTTGGTCTGTTGTGGGGCTCCACCAGTGGGATCAGGACCTGTCTCTGGAGCATTTGCTGGCTTTTTGGCATCTTTTGCCCTTGCTGAGTTGCCTCTCCCAGCCAGGATTCAGGGGAAAGGGCTTGGTCATACCTCAACTTTATGTGCCATGCTTTGTTGGCTCCCATGGGAGGCCTGCCCCTTCCTAAGAGAAGATAGAGAAGGAGTGGATGGGGGAAGGAAGTCGCTGGGAAGTGGTGGAAGAAACCAGGAGAAGAGGAGGAAAATTGTGGTGGATATGCAAAATATTTGAAAAAAAATGATACAAATTTTCATAAAAATTTTGTTTATCTGATCTTTAACAGTGGATAGTGATACCTAGAGAAATTTTTCCCAGGTTGGTAGAGTAGAGGCTTTTAAAGTATGTTCTTATGATTCGCTCCTCCATGTCTGTTCTTATATGTACCTCTTTGTTTATGATTTTTGTTAATTTAGGTATTCCTCTCTGCATCATCTCTGCTGTGGTGTCCTAAATCTGTACACTGTATACAAATAGACTAGTGTTCAGCATGACATAGCTCTTTCTCATGAGAATCACTGCCCATTTATAAGATACGATGTATTCACTTTTTTTCCATTTCCCCATTCATAAAATAAGAAAGGAATCATCAATTCTTCTATCTGTTCTTTAGCTAATGTTCAGTTTCACGTTATAATGATGACAACTAAACTGAATTATCATGTTACTAACTCAATTCTGAATTTCCTAAACTGCATCAAAATAAAAGGCAACATTCATGGTAAGATACAGGAAATAAAAACATTTAGCATGTTTTCCCCATGCTTTATTGCAGGAAGTTTCATTTGTTCTATCCTACCAATATCAACATAGTCTGGCTCCTTATGAGTTTTGCACTATTCTGATGGCCTTACTTCCTGTCCACATTTATTAGCTCCAAAGAAGAATGCTGTGTTATGTTGACCACTGCACTATTTCCGTATGAACCCGCCTTTGTTCTGTGCGCAAACATCCTCCGTTCCAATGCAATGATGACTGTGTGTCTCTACATGTACCCACCCCACTTCTACTGATCTGTCCATACATGCGTGATGATTTCTTTCTCAAGCCACCACTGAAAACAAAGTTTATTGGTTTGTTTAAAGTGTGGTCATAAACTCTTGTTTTAATTGCCCAGCATGACAACTGAAACCAGATGGTAAGCTGTAATGAGAAGGAGCCAAATGTTTATAAATAGACGCATGGGAGAAAAAAATAAGAGGAAAGATTTACATTTCATATTCATGCTCAACTGGTTCTGCCTTGTTTCATTTTGTCCCCGTGTGGTTCAGCCTATGTCCTCCTGAAAACTATCGGGCCACACCTACTTCCCTATTGCTCTTCTTACCAGCCAGTAGCAGTGTGCCATCTGTTACAAAAAACAAAAGAACTGTCCTTCACTGGTTTCTTACATTCAAAACATCAGGAATTGATTTAAATTTTTCATTCTGTGATGATATATTTAGATTTATTGGACATTTTACCTCCTCATCCTTGTTCAATTTTAATTGACTTTAATAGTTTGTAATCTTTGCTATATTTTCTGTATATGTTGTCAAGTTCTAGTAACATTATTTAATGCAAGGGTTGTCTTCTTATTAATGACTTGAATTTCCTTTGTTTGCCTCTTAACAACCTCGGACTCTTTTGGGTTAAATATTCACTAATATTCTAAAATCCATCACCTCTTCTGTTAAGAGAGTTTTCTCCTTGTAATGGAATCAAATTACACAGTCACCTGTCAATATGAAAACAACATCCAAAATCAGGCTAGAATGACATATGTATTTTCTATATTGAAATAAAAACTAAAGACTATGACTTATGTGTGTGATTTGTTTTTCATAATTACATGATGTCTATATCTCTAGCAGGATGAAGATGTCCCTCTTAATTAGAATAACTTCATTAGTTTTTTTCTATAATTCAAATAAATAAAATAATACTTTTGGTCCATCTCAGTCATTTAGCATTAAGGTTATGCTGTTACCAAAAATTCACTAATTTATTAGTTTATTTAATAAGACTTCGCAAACATACCAGAAATATATTATTGTTATGTATTTAATCTCCTGTTGAGATATACCTGGGATATTGGAGTGCTAATATGAATAAAGTATCAATATCTGTGTGCAGTATTTACTATAAGTATATAGTTCCATCTTCCTGAAAAAGATCACTGAGCATGTGGCTGAGTTATAGCATATATAACTCTGCAGTCAGGAATTTACAGATTCTCTAGAAATGACATTATTCTCCTACTGGGCTATCCAGACAGCCCAGGATAATTCATAAAGGCACAGGAGTCTCTCTGTTCCAATAAAACCTTTTATATGGAAAACAGACAGCAGGCAAACTCAGCCAGCATGTTCAGTTGAATTATCACTTCCCTACATCAACTCTAACTTTTGAAGTCATCTCTTCTTCATTTTAGCTATGTGAGTAGAGTCTTTGTTTTGCGCTGACAATTGATAACATTGATTATGAACCTACTGTGGTTACTGGCCATCGACATAGCCTCCCATAGACTGCACGTCAGTTCAGGCTTGCTATAAAATGGTAAGAGGTAAAGGTCAATGACATCAAGAGAGTGGGAGAGAAGGACAACTGAAACGTTAATGATTCTTGGGAAATGATGAAAGAGAAATGATTTGAAACTGTTCATGCTTAAATGCATTAGAACCCGTATAAATAAAGACAGCCTGAGCTGGTCGGGGCCATCAGTTTAAAAGACTCCTCATGGTCAGACTCCTCATTTTTCGATGACTTCATACATCCTCCCTGCGGTATAAGAAGAATCCCACTCCAGCTGGATTCCAGCGCCTCACTAGAAAAGATTCGCCAAGATATTGAAGCTGTTCAGTTTGACACTCCCTGGACAGTGAGTGTTTCCCATACTGTTCTTTAGCCTCTGCGATAAAAGACATTGACAGAATAATTTATTAGAGAAAGGTTTGTTTGGGCTCAGTGTTGCAGGGAACTGTGTTCCATCAAGGCAAGGGATTCCTGGCAAATTGTGCTCCAGGAGATGACATTGCTCCCAGAATCAGGAAGAAAAGAGGAAGGAATGTCCGTGCCCTTCTCCTTTTATTCTGCTCAGAACCCTGGCTCCAGGGGATGGTGGTACCCACTTTGAGTGGAATCTATTCTCACCCCAGACACCCCAATCTAGACAGTCCTTCCAGGGAATATTGCCTCGGTGTTTCTATTTTCTGTCAAATAGACATCATTAACTTGCAATATCTTTATGTTCCCTGATTACAATCACCCAGTCAGCATCAGAGACTGACAACAGTGAAGAACTTTCAAGTTGATAATTTCAAGAATGATGCTTGATTATTGAAAGGAGCCTTGCCCCTTGAATTAATGCCTATGTTTTCTTTCTTTCTTTCTTTCTTTCTTTCTTTCTTTCTTTCTTTCTTTCTTCCTTCCTTCCTTTCTTTCTTCCTTCCTTCCTTCCTTTCTTTCTATCTTTTTTTTTTGTGTGTGTAAAAGAATTCTTTTATTTATTTATTTCTTTATTTATTTTATATAACCAAGTCCATTTAAATGAAAACAAACATTTATAGACAATATTTGGGAATTTTGGCGTCGTTCTTTCCAAACTACTTCCTGCTAGTAAGGGGCGCTGTCATGGGGGATTCGAAGAAGATTCAGAAATCCTGTAAAGCCTATGTTTTCAACTGAGGTGAATAAACTCAGAACCCAACATATTTGACCTATAAACTGTGTCCACACATAAACTTATCTTAAATTTATAGTGTTACCTCAGTAAAGCAGGTAATATTTTTCTTATTGTACCTTTTAAGAATTATAGATTACCTCTTATGATACTATAAATAAAAATAAAAGTAGGCATGCTGTCATGGAGGGGAAATTTTTATGGGTCCCTACTTCTACTCAAAGAATGACAGAAACTACTCAAAGAAGGACAAATAGATGTTTCAAGAGATGATTTCCCTAACTGGTTATCCAATTTCAATTTGTATTGTCTGAAATGTACAAAAACAATAAATAGATTCAGTGAGTTGTTTGTATTTGTCTATGCATATGTAAGAATAACAAATAAAGAGGAAGAATCCTTGAATTACAGAGAAAGCAGGAATGGGGTATATGGAAAGGATGAGAGGGAGCAGTGAAGAGGGAAATATTCAATTTTATTAAAATTTAATAAAAGAGAAAGACACCAGAAAAGAATAAAAAATGATTAAAAGTTTAGCAAAATACTTAGGTTTTTGCCTTGTATTCATCTTACAATAAAGTATTTATAAACATAAGAAAAGTAAGCAGTTAAACATTGACATTTAGAAATTTTATTCATAACAGTTAGAAATAAGAAAAGGAGCTACATTTTTTTATACTAACATACCACGCAGGAGGGTATTTTTATATATTACTTATGCAAGTTTTAGAAAGCTCTGATTTTCGCATGTAGCAAACACTATAAAAACAAGCGCCCTTGATGTCTTCAAATGTGTCCCCCTCTTCCTCCTCATATGTATTAAAATGTCACACGTGTAATAACTCCACATTGGTATTAAAGTTTGGGCACTTGTGTGCTCATGGGAAAAATGATTTTATGGCCCTCACAACACAATTTCTAAAGTGTTTATAGCCCTTTTTCTTTATGGTTGTACAGTAAGTTCTGATTTTCAAAATGGCTTCACATAAGAAAATCCTAGGATGTCAACATATCAGGGGTTTGCCATTAAAAATTTATAGTACAGTGCATTCTCTGAGCTCAGTTTTGATAAATTCTGTACCTACAACAGCCTTCCATGGTCTCCTTGCTTGTGTGTGTGTGTGTGTGTGTGTGTGTGTGTGTGGTTATCTTGTATCTTTCCATTTTTTGACAACAGGATCTTATGTACTCTACTCTGCCTCCATTTCCCTATGTATATTATGATGCTGTTGAAATTCTGAAGCCCCTGACTCAGTAGTCTGCGTGTTGGTATTGCTTGTGTGCACCACCACACCAGACAAGAACAGTCTCACAGTGTAACTCAACAGGGTCTTTGTTTTAATAAAATCATGTCTATTCTTCTATTTTTTGTACTAGATACCACTTTTTTAAAGTTTAAAATCTTAATTTTAGTGTGTGCGTGTGTATATGCACGAGTGTGTGTGCCAATTGAATAGGTTGGAAAGACAGATGTATTCTTGAGGGGTTTCTTGGCATTCATAAGACTCAGCATTCACTACACAGCACTGAACAAGCACACAGACATGAACCTTCAGCATGCGATTCGCACCAGCCTGTATATTAATCTATCCAACACAAGTGAACGGTCTAAAAATACATGTAACCTTCTGGAACAAATGAATTGGGTCTCTACTTAATGTACCAAAGCAGAGAACCTGGACTGCAAGTTCTCTGGGCAACACTCAGTATCTGCCTGTTACAAAGTATGACTAGGATGCCCTGCCACATACCCTGAACTTTCCTATCCAGGGACTGGGCTAACCTTCACCCAAAGGCTCTTCCCTGTATAGTCCAGCCATTTTGGTTACCCACACATTTTTGTACTTTGGCCTCCTGGCTGACATACCTGGTTCCATTCTCTGCCCACTCTCTTACCTTCTCCCATTTTGCCCATGACTCAGTTCAATCTGGTCATACCCACTCTAGACTCCCCTTGATGCCTCTGACTCTGGTTATGATTCCCCACATATCCATAAAAATTCTCTCGCCCATCATACGTAGGAGCAGTCATGTCCTTTCCACTTTTTTTTTTATTTCTTTTTTATCATTCACTGAGAAGATACATGGCCATTAAAATTCATAAAAAGAAATGTGTTAAGACTGACACTATTAATGGCATGAAATTATATAGACATTATGGGAAGTCACAGAATCACTAAGGATCATTTTTTTAATTTTAAAGATCATTTTTGGACATAAACAGAACTTGCTGTGTAAGTGATATAGTTAAAGAGCCACAGGCTATCTCAGCAGATTGAAAAGTACAGTGATAAAAATATGTTTGTGAGGCCATATTGTATGGAGGCAACTGTTCTGCAATGACCATGGTAATTACACATCACCACTCCCTTCATCCATGTTATAGGATATACACAACTGAAAAATTCATTTGCCCCATACTTTGACATTATGATACTTAGCAGATGTGCTACTTGGTTGCCTTGACAACTACACACATAACTACTGAACCTTTAAGATAGCCTTCCAACAACAGGAATATTTCTGTTTTTTTTTTTTTTTTTCCTTAAAATGAATGAGAGGCTCTGTTCACCTAAGTATTCAGCATAAACATGAGAGTGACTGACAGTTTGGGATAATGTGTGCTAATGACTTCCATGTGGTTTTGTTTGTTTTGTAACTGGTTTCAATTCTTTTAACTAAAGTCAAGATCATCATTGAGGCTTCTGCTGTTGGATATGAATGATGAAACCTTTTTTACAATATGATTGCAGCTCTCAGCAATGTCTGACCCGATGTTTAGTGTCTGACCTTCTAGAATATTGATCTGAAAAGAAACCTGTGAGTTAGAGGTCACATACAAGACAACTAACCTTGGAAGCACTTTAGCTAGGAGGAATAAATATCCTACTCAGCAAGTATTGTCATGAAAATTCTTAATATAGAAGTTCAGATTCATGTTTAATATCAAGTGTGTGTGTGTGTGTGTGTGTGTGTGTGTGTGTGTGTGTGTGTAGGGGTGTAGGTATTTATAAATTATGGGACACACAAAGAAAACCCTACAATTTATGAAAAAGAAATGATCACTTAAAGAAAACTTTTAATTATAATCTACATCTCATTTTGTAGGTTTCAAAAATAATGAACTTTGATGATGAGAGATTCTGTAAATATGCTTCTCCTATTGGTTAACGAATAAAGCACTGTTGGCCAATAGGAAAGCAAGATAGGTGGGACTAGGAGAGGTGGAGGATTCTGGAAAACATAGAACAGAGTCTCTATGTGATCTCAGGAGGAGAGGACACAAGAGTCAGGCGTTCTCATTTAGATAAGATGATGTAGAAATACATATATTAGCATTATGGCATACTAGGTAGCCAATAAGTAATGCTAATCACTGGCCACCAGTTTCACAATTAAGATAGTGTCCCCTTGTTTCTTTGGGCCAGAGAAGGGTGGCAGGACTTGGTGGGCCAGAAAATCTCATGCTACAACTTGGATACTAAGAACTTCCACGTACAAATTGACAAAAGCAGAAAAAGGGATTTTAGAAACAAAATAACAGAGATAAGCAAGGTTTCTTGGTAGCAACATTATTCTCAGGTGGGCTCTATTTTGCTAGAGACAAGCAGAGACTTGCTGACTCAGAATAAGTGTAACATATTGCAAGGCATTTCTAAGACACTCTGCTAACAATTGAACAGTGTGTATAAGCAGCTGGCAGTGGCAGTGATAACATCTACAAGCCAGCAGCATGCTGCTTGATGGTGGCAGAGACGGAGGCAGTGAGCACAGCTCCCAGTGCTCACAATAAACTTACCCGACATCTTGGAAAGAGTGGCTTTAATTTTAGCAATGTTGTTTAGCTGATAAAAGACTCATAGTCAGAAAAAGATAAAGATTTACAGTAAAGACAAATTCAGAGCAGAAAAAGTAAAACCTCTTAAAGTTTACAATGTGTTTACAAATTTAGGCGCTGGTTGCCGGTGGCTCGTACCTTTAATTCCAGCACTCAGGAAGCAGAAGTAGGTGGATCTCTGTGAGTTTGAGGCCAGCCTGGTCTACAGAGTGACCTCCAGGAGAGGCTCAAAGCAATACAGAGAAACCCTATCTCGAAAAAACAAAATATAAATGTAGGCTTGTAAGAGAAAAAGAAACAAGATAATTTTTTTTTCTTTTTTAAGAAGTAATAGAGTACCCAGGTATGGTGGCTCATACCTTTAATCCCAGTACTCAGGATGCAGAAGCAAGCAGATCTCTGTGATTTCAAGGCCAGCCTAGCATACAGAGTGAATTCCAGGACAAGCCAAATCACTCAGAGAAATCCTGTTGCATAAAAGGAAAAAATAAAAGTAAAAGAAATAGAGTAACAAAAAAGGCCATGTAAAGATGGAAAATACACAGAGAGTCTGGATACTGTATGCTATTGTGTTGTCTTTGAATTGTTTGCTGAGGAAATAGCAACAATTGCTAAAAGACATTTGATTATAAATGCTGCTAAATTAATCCAACTTTTGTATTTTGTAAGTGCTTTGACTTGAAAATTTAAGTCTAAGGACAGGGTTACTTGGGAAAAGAATTTCTATTTTTGTTTTTACAGAAAATGAAAAGCTGTGGATTCCTTCCAGACTAATATGATTTGAAAAAGCAAGACCCCCCCTGAAGCAGTGTTCCAGGAGATCCAACATTCAAAACAGATGAAGTGATTCAGCCTTACAGACTGCAAAAACAAGGATTTGGCAAGTTTTCTGTGTTTTGCCATGATCCCCACAGTATAAAGTGTCCCCACCCAACAGGAAACACTTTGGAGAAAATGATGCCCTCATTCCCAAATATTGTTTATAAATGTTTGTTTTCATTTAAATGGGGTTTGTTATAAATAGTCAATGATCACAACCAATCTCTTTTTAAAGGTAAAAGGGGGATTATGCTGTAGAAATGAATACTTTGTTTTGGAATGGATTTTCACTTATTGATACAAATTTGAGGTCAATTTTGTGATATGTATATGTCTCCTCTTGTTTAGGTATTGTATTTGTAAATCTCATTTAAAAATGTAATGTATAATTAAGTATAAATTATAGTTACCCATAATAATCAAAACTTAGGTTAGGTTTTTCTAGAGATATAGAGGTGTATTTCAAACAGATAGGCATTATTTAAACCTTTCAAAGACCTACAGAATGTGGTATTTAAAATGGCTTAGGGTTTTTCTTAACAGACATAACTGCTCCTGGCAACACCACCTGTGTCAGAAAGGAAGAGGGACATCAAAACTCGTTATGGAGTTTACTTTCAATATGGCAAGACGAGCCATTTGGACAAGATACTGCTCTTGTCTGGACTGTTTGACTTTATGCTGTATAAACTAGACATGCAGGACCCACAGGAAAATGACTGCTGATATAAGATGGACATTGCTACAGTGTTGCTGCTTCATGAAAGAGTCTGCCAGATATTCTACAGGACACAGAAAACTGACTGACAATACAGGTGGACAGTTTAAAGTTCCCTGCTTTGCTGGGGAGTCTGCCAGACACACTATGGCCTATGGGCCAGATATGGAAAATAAAAGAAGAACTTCTGGTGACTGACTAGGCAATGAGTTGTCTCTCTCTGTTCCAGAGTTTATACGCTTTCCTACTGTGGTCTTTGATGGAGTTGAAGACAGATAGTTATGGTTATAGTTTTACATGTAGGACCTTAGACTCACAAAGATAGGATAGATGATGGGATATTTTCTTTAAATCTTGCTAAATTTAATTAACTAAATATTGTTAACTATAGTTCTTTTTTGATATTTTACTATGTTAAACTTAAAACCCTTCTTTTTATTTAGACAGAAAAGAGGAGATGATGGGAGGTGTCATTCTGTAAATAATGTTTATTATGAGTTAATGAATAAGGCACTATGGGAAAATAGGGAAGCAAGATAGGTGGAGACTAGGAGACTTGGAGGGTGCTTGGAAACAGAGTCACAATGTGATCTCAGGAAGAGAGGATGTGTGAGTCTGACATTCTCAGTAAGATAAGACCATGTAGAAATACATATATTTGTAATTATTGGTTAGCAATTAAGATAGATATAGCCAATAAGAAATGATATTCACTGGTCAACAGGTTCATAATTAATACAAGCCTCTGTGTGTTATCTGGGGCTCATGCAGAATTGGGAACAGGCGGGGGGGGGGAGGTGCTTGTAACACATTGTTTTCAAGCATCCATCATTTAATATCATAATGTTAGCATGAATTTAAGTTGTACCTAATTTGTGCTTTTTCATAGTATAAACAGTGAGCATTTTAGAATCAGAGAGACTTCATTTCATAATCCAGTAAGACATCACCTGATAGCCAATAATGTTTCAATTATGTAATTCACTCAATTCAAGAGGCTTTTACAGGACTAAAGAAATTATTATATTTAAAGCATCTGGCACAAAATAGATCCAAACCAATTACCATGACCTCAACTTAATAAAAGACAATGAACATTTAAAAAGATCAAATTGAAAGACAATATTTTCAGAAGGTATATGTCTTCCTCTGAAGAAAAATAAGTATTGATTAATGAGACCTATCCTGGATTACAGAATGTTGGGTGACATATTTTCAAGTTTTTATTTAGAAAAGTAATGTGTCTGTGACCTTAAATGAATTGAGTTGACTTTCATGTGGCTTTCAATCTACTCTCAGAAAGGTTAGGACTGTGTGCTATTGATTTCCTCTGCCAAAGGATATAATTTTATTAAATTAATAATACTAAATGGAATAAGCCTTTCAGACATGGAAAAGAACATATTTTATAAAATATTGAAAGTCCTTGACAGACAAAAGTGGTAAGAAACACAATTTAAAGATTACAGAGGCATTTATTCACATACATATGATTTTAAGTGCTTTAAAAAGTAAAAAATTGTTATTTGTTCCTGTTGATTTGGTAGTATACATTGTTTTCACATGTCACTAAGTTTTGCATAATATTGCTTCAGTAACTTAGTAACCTTATGAAAGACTAAGTTAAGAAATGACCACTTTAAAATTATTGGTGGTTTTTTGACTGAGAAATCTATAAAACCAATTATATTTCACTTTTTCCATATTCAAACTGAGTGATCATAAAACACACCTTATAATTGTTTAAACATGACAATCATTGCCTTCGGCTGTTACTGATCAGTATTTAAAAGGTTGTCGTTAACTACAATTTTGTCAAATATCAAATGTTCTGAAGGAGATGCCCTCAGCTCTTCTGATTAACCTACATTTTTATTGTATGTTTCTATACAATAATTAGTATATTAATACAGATTCTTGAGTCTTGTTCCTTATTTGCGTAGTGTACAAGGCCTTGTGATATGTTTTAAAATTTATTTTGTAATTTTTTTTTGTGAGTATATCATTGTTTTGCTTGAACAAATAAATGTGTTCTACCTGTGTTGCCATTTTAGTATCCATTGAGGCCAGGTGAGTATGTAAGGCCCCCTGAAACTGGAAGTTTATCTGACTCTGAGACACCATGTGGCTGCTGGGAAATGAGCCTGGGCGATCTGCAAAAATGGCAAATATTCAAAATGTCTAATCTATGTTTCCAAACCTTATTTAAGACTTTGAGGAGTGTGGTCTCCCCTATTTTTATATGTGTTAATGGGGTTTCTCTTATAATTTCAAATTCTGAAACACAACATCCTATTTTAGGTTTTAACAGGAAATTTAGTTTCAGGAATATTTAAGATGAGTAATATTACAGAAATATGCATTTCCCCCAAGACTGCATCGTGCTCTTCAGTAATACCAAAGTAGAGATTGTTGAGGGAGAAGAAAAGGAAGAGGTTTCAGAGTTTGTGAGCATCTCTTACATGCACACACAGTACCTAAGCGTCTCTTAGTCAGAACGTTTACGAGGAAATGCACAGCTGAGGTTATTTCCACACAAGTGTTTTAACCCAATTAAGTACTGAAATGATGTTATGGCACACCTTCATTTGCTTCCTGCTCTATTCACAATGCTCATCTCCTCTTCCTTACCTGTTTTCCATGCTTCTGAGTTATCACAATTATTAGATCTTCCAACTGAGCTGTATTTAGAATTTTGCAGGAGATTCTTGGACTTACAGTGTATAATACTAAGCAAAGACGCGAACATGGGCCAAAAACATCCATGCTCTCCTTCATGTGTGGATGCTGGACTAAAGTGCACACATATGCACATTACACATTATATAAATGTGCATTTAAATCTAGACCAACATGCATAAAGGAGCTTGAGAAAGGATAAATGTTAGGTAATGGGGAAGGTCACAGGTGATGAATGTAAGACTTAAGTCACGCAAAAGCTTATAAAGTTAACTGTTTTTCTACCTCCAGATCCTCATGTAATTTTCACTTTTGGTCATAAGTGCACAAAACTATATTTGACAATTAAATTGTAAAATCCAATGTGAAGCTCCACAGCTTCAAAATAGCTGTTCTAACTGTATAGAAGTTCCCAGAGATGAAAGTACTTTAAGTCTCATTAATTTATTAAATGATGTTTTTTTTTATTTTGAAGTCTTATTAATATAGTTTTAGTTACAAAGGGTTCTGTACATGAATTTATATCAATCTATGCCCAATGCAATCTAAAATATTACATTTTACTGTCATTAATTGGTATACAAATCATTTAAAATATTTATGGATTAAATTTTTCTGGTAAGGACTAGAGAGATTGCTCAGTTATTAAAGCCTCACAACTCAAACTTCCAAATGTGTCTATTAAATGTATTTTGTTATATAATATAATTAAGGCAATTTAATGCACAGTAACACTTTCATTATTATTGCGGTAAATAAGGATCAGGATAAACAAATAGGCCGAATAGATGTTTATTCAGGGAGAAATAACTTACAACCTAGACAGATGAATACCAGGAAATTCAACCCTATCCTCTCCTGTCCGAGTCACGCCAGAAAGAGAGCGCACCTTCCTGGCCCCCTCCGACCTCCTTCCTCAGGTCACCTCCGCCCATCGCTCCACCCCCCAATGGGCGTGGTCAGTGCTACAGAAGGACTACCTCACTACAATTCCCCTTTTAGTCTTAATACAAAACTATATACAAAACAGTGAATAACAAGTGTGCTCTAAGAAAAGGAAAATCGAGAACAAAATGACCTACATATCTAGTCCTAGGGTGAGGGCATAATGGAATTTACAATAGAGTTGTCCTAAGCTGGAAAACGTAAGTCTAGTACCTAATATATCTAACTAGGAAGAGAGAATAATAGTTGTGATAGTTTAATCTTCAACCTCATCAAGACCTGAGAAGGAAAATAACAATACTAGAGTAGACAGGAAATGCGGATGGACAATTTCCAAAAGGTGCAGCAAGGACAGAAACAGCAAGCCACCTGAACAGTCACACTAGGTCTCACAGCGACGTTGGTACACCCAGATTTGGCTAAAATGATGTGTGAAATCATCATCAGCTGAGGGGAGGGGAGGATTTCTTTATTGACTGCTTGCTAGAATTTCTCCTTACACCTGGTCCTTTAGAAGTCTACTTATCCTTGTCAAATACAGAAGGTCAGGACAAAATAAAAACATAGTCCTAATGTGGCATTTTAAATTTTAGATAAGTAAATATTTGGAATTACTGGCTAACCCTTTAAGTAATAGTCACTTGAAAATAGAATTTCACATTGTCTGAATGTTAGACTTCTGGAGGACAAGGTAACAGTACAACTGTATCTTATACAGCATCAAATGTCTGAAGGTAGCCTTCATGTGTAAATTCCATCCCATCCACCCAAGCATTCTTCTTAGAACTGAGTAGTCACACTCATTGAGTCCCTTACATTAGTTTCCTTCACTTACATAGAACAATCTTTTCCAAGACAACAAAGCATTATCTCTCAATTTGTGATATAGTTCAGTGATGGGGGGATGTCCTTCTGTATGCCAGGAATATATGATTCTCTTATTGGCTGATGAATAAAACTGTTTCAGCCAATGGAGTGGCAGAACGTAGTCAGGAAGGAAATAGAGATGAGGCAACCAGACTAGGAGACCTGCGGGAAGAGGTACACCAAGAGAGTGAGTCATGAGGGAGATACCATGCCGCTACTGGGAAGGTAGGATGCCTGCGGATTCTACAGTAAGCCAAGGCCTCTTGGAGATACACAGCTTAACAGAAATAGGTTAATAATTAAGAAGAACTTGCCTGTTATGCCCAAGTCTTGAAGATCCCCAAAGACCAGCAGGGAGACAGACCCCCGAACAGCAAAAGCATGATTTATTGTTTCATCCAACCATGACAGGGACTTTGTCTAGTTAGCTGACAGAGCAGCAACCAGAATAAGGGAATTCGTTGTCTATTGCTGGTATTTTTAAAGGCAAAAAACTGCAGGGTTACATCACTGGCGGGGAGAGGCACAGGTGGGATCCTGATTGGTTGATATTTGGGGAACAATTAGGGGAATTTCCCAGAGTCAGGGCAACTTTTTTTTTTTTTTTTTTTTTTTTTTTTTTAGTATTTTTGATTGGTTGGCTACAAATGGGAACATTTGGTGGTTTCTATGGCTTTGGCTGACTCCTGGAGGTGGTTTGTTGTTAAACACAGTTTCCAGGTACTCAGTCTAAGAGGAAGGTTCTCTTGAAGTTTTCGTGTTTAGTTTTGGCCCTTCTTATCTGTTTCTTGTAGGTTGACTGTTGCTCACATCTCAGTACATAGGAACCAAGTCTCCTGGAGGCTAAGGGGGAGGGTGGTCTGGATTTATTCTTAAGGCTTGAAGCCTTTTTGAGTTTATTTTAACCTTTTCAAACCAATAAGAAGCTTTAGCCATCAGCCAAGCAGTTTATAATTAACAAAAATCTGTGTGTGTTTATTTGGGAATAGCTATGAGACACATGGGACAGAAACTTCTATATACAGTTGAGCATATGGAGTTTGTTGATTCAAGCTAAAAACTTAATGTTTTCAGTGTATTGAATTTGTTCTGTGTTGTTTTTCTTGTTATTGTCAGCTGTGTGTAAATTGTGTTTGTGAGTGTGTGTGTGTGTGTGTGTGTGTATGTGTGTTTTATTGGCTTATGTTGAGTTAGAATCAGGGTCTATTATAGATTATTTAGCTGAATAAGGCACAGATAAGCTATTTTACACTGAAATACTGCAGTATGCCCAGTGCATCAAGCACAGTATTTTAAGTGACATACTATAGTCTCCTTTTCCTTTTTCTTTTTTCTGAATCAACCAGATATATTTTAAATTATTGACATTTGTATTCAGTGGTGGCAGAAATGAGGTAAATAAAGTT
Organism: Phodopus roborovskii; assembly: GCF_943737965.1. Classification (NCBI taxonomy): domain Eukaryota; kingdom Metazoa; phylum Chordata; class Mammalia; order Rodentia; family Cricetidae; genus Phodopus; species Phodopus roborovskii. Next base: position 7,505,444 of record NW_026126651.1, read on the forward strand.
CTCTTGTCTCCTTTAATGTTCAAGGGGTAGAGGCATCATAAGAAAATCAATGTGATCATTTAAGGATAGGCATGTTGCTATATATTTCAACACCAGCATTGCTCCTCTGGGGATACTTCCCTGTACCTTAGGTGTTGGGTGATTCACTTTAGAACTCACCTAGCCTCCTAGTTGGGACAACTCTCCTTCTTCCTTAGGTAGAATAAATTACTATGCTTTTCTGATAAGTGCTTTATGAGGACTGACAGCAGATCTATGTATTCAAAAACAGAGATAACTGTATTCACAATCTAGAATAACATGATCTTAACCATGAATTTGCTTTAGATGAGAGGAAAAAAAGAGATACCATAATAGAGGGGACCATTATAGGTTTGAAGAGAAAACTGACTCCAGAGAAGTGCCCAGAGGCCTACAAGACTGACCCAAACTAATAATATGAACAACAGTGGAGCAGCTACCTTAAATGCCCTTCCCTGATAATGAGATTGATAACTAACTTATATGCCATCCTAGACCCTTCATCAAGTAGCTGATGGAAACAGAAGCAGACACCCGCAGCTAAACACTGGAATCTGGTTGCAGAGAGGGAGGAGTGATAAGCAAAGGGGTCAGGACCAGGCTACAGAAACCCACAGAGACAGTTGATGTGAACAAGGGGGAGCTCATGGACCTTCAGACTGGTAGCTGGGGATCCAGCATTAGATCGACTCACACCCCCTGAACATGGGTCTCAGTTAGAAGGCCTGGGCAGTCTAAGGTGCCTCTGATAGTGGAATCAGGAAGCATCTCTGGTGTGTGAAAGGATGCATTCCCCATGAAGGGATACTCTCTTAGCCTAGAGACAGGAGGGAGGGACTAGTCCCTATTCCAAATGACTTGACAGATTTTGATGACTCCTCCTGAAGGCCTCACCCTCCCTGTGGAGTGGGTGGGGAATGAGACCAGGGCACAAGAGAAGAAAAGGAAGGAAGAATGGAGGGCAGGGTCTTAGAGGACAGGACATCTTATCGTTTAATATTATAACCACAGAACAATTGCCATTTCAAATTGTTATGTGAATGTGCATACCTTCTAAGAGGCTTCATTCATTCATTGGAATGTATTTGAGATTCTTCAACTTTACTAACCTTAGGTACTGAGCATCAATATACAGCATAAAAATAATTTGGTTTCGGTGAAACAAATAAAAATACTTTATTGTCATTGTTTTGAGCCTCTGTCCCCTGCCTCCATTCTTGTCCCAGTGAGAAATACTTTAACAGAAAAAATCGAAGACATTTACTCTCTATATTCACCAACAGTAGAATTTCTTTCCTCCTGTGTATGTTGCAGGCAGCCCACATCAGATTGTCACAGCAGTCAGACACTTTTAGCAGGGATATTTTTATGTTCTAACTTGGAGGTTCAACAGAGCTACAGGAAGTGAAAATATCTATAGAACTCCTGGCCAATACTTTCTCTCCTGTTATTCATACATGGTGCTAATTCTTACCAAAGTATTCCACAAGACAGTGAATTATTAAAATATTCTTAGTAAGACAATTGAGGTTCATAGACAGAAACAGAATTTTCAGAGTTTGTGTTCCCAAAAGGGGCATATTTCATAGGCCAACATTCCCCACCTCCTCAAACCCTGGCTTTACTGGTATCTCCATAAATGCACAAACATGTCTCCTGCATGTGGAAATTCACTTTGGGAAGTAGTTATTAATAACACAGTTTAAATTCTGAGCGCTTATGAGAGTTTATAGCAGGTAATATTTGATGTGTAACACCAAATGGCATATATTATTTGCTTTTGGACTTAATTCTTGATGCATGATCAATATTCTTTGAAACACACACTACTAACTGGATCTAAAATTCTTTTCAATTATTTCCTGACCACAACATACCTGTGTTATTAATATTCCCAGAAGTAGGGTCAGAAATAGATGTGCTTCACATATTTTCAAAGGCAATTTGAAATCTATACACTATGTTTTAGTACTTGTTTGTTTTTAAATGCTGCAGCACCCATCCTCTCAAAAGCTCAAAGTTTCATATTGTATATGTGTAAGGATATTGATGTCTATAAAGAGAAATAAAAGTCTAAAATGTGAGATAGTTTAGGATTAATTCGCCAGACTTATTTATCTAACATTTACAGTAATTTTATATAAATGAGTGACATATAAAAAAAGTAAGACAAAGGAAATATTTTACATCTATATATTGATCTATCAATTTACTGATAAATGATAATGATAGATAGATGATATATAGACAGTTAGATAGGTAGATAAATGACTGATAGATAGATAGATAGATAGATAGATAGATAGATAGATAGATAGATGCCATACAAGATAGTGAATGAAAAGCAAACACACAGCACAATATCAAGATCACATTTCCTATTTCTTATGCGAATAAAAGGGATTATCTCTAATTTAATGCTGTCACAGATTTTAAATTACAGTACTTTCATTTTCCAAACCCAGCCCATATCCCAGGAAAGAAGGCTGAGTGCCAGAATGATCTCTATCTGCTTCCATACTGGGGGTGCATGTGACCAGCTGTTTTGATTCCTGCAGTGGTGACCTCTTTCTCTTTGATGGAGTAAATACTTAAGCTGTGAGTGAACAAACAACACTCCTTCCCTATGTGGCTTTTGCCATGCACACTTTTATAGCAACGAGGAAAACAATTTTGACCTTCATCATCATTAACCAACAACGAATCCCCTAATGTACCTTAGGCAACATAATGGAAATTTGGTTAATGATTTGATTGTTCCTTTAACAAGGAAAAATGAATATTACAATACACTTGGCTCTTTTGGATCTTAAAGTGTGTATATAATTAATTGTTTGAAGTATCAGAGAACCTGTCACTGAAATCCTCTGCTCTTTCATGCGGCTTGAAATAAAAAGAAAATGGAAAAAAAGAAACTATGCAGAAATTGCCCTGAGCAAGGCAGGCTTGTAACTTTTAGATTAATTTCCAGAGCAGCTGTGCAGAACAGCCTGCTTCTGGAAAAGCATATGGCTGCAGGCTGATTTTTAACACAGGGGGTAATGCTATAAGTAGTGACACACATTTCAGATCACAGACATGTCAACACACAATGAAGCCCTCATGTGTGTCTGTGATTAAAAAGGGCAGTTGGCCTCATAGTACCGTTTAATCTGATTTGTGAAGAAGTACTGTGGAATGTACTGTCTACTAGAATCCAAGGCTAAATCCCAGACCAGTGATGAGGCAACATTCAAAATGATTAAGATGGTGGCAAGATAGGAGACTTTCAAAGAGTTTTGTTTGTTTGTTTTTTTCATATGATGGCAGCTGGATAATGAGTGATAGAATAAAATAAGAGAAAGAATAATATGTGAGAGAAACAACCAATCATGGTTGTGCATGGAGCTAAATCTATACAGGTATGTCTAAGGCCTTAGCAAACAAAACTTAAAGGTGGACTTTCAGTCTGTCTCAAGGTGTATGTTTGTAGGTGTTTTGTCTGTGAACCTGTAAAGGTGGCCCCACCTTTTTGGGTGTGGCTTCAGGCAGGGCTTCTGTTTGTGTGCTCTTTCTGGTGGGTCAATAGATCAAGTAGGAAGGTCAGAGAAATGCTTCTATGGTTCTTTGTTTTTTTCTGTGTAAGTATCCCCCCCCCAAAAAAAACACCCATTTATCTTGGGTCTAGTGAAATGTTTACACCTACATCTTCATATAATTATTGCTAACAATGATTTTAGAATTGTTGCAAACCAGTAAGTACTCAATATCTTCTATAATATTTAATGTCATTGTCAACTTGACTAGATTTTAAATCACCGTGGAAGCATACCTTTGGATATATCTGAGTATGTTTCCAGAAAAGCTTAACTGAGCAAAGAAAACCCACCCTGGATGTAGGTAGTACCATTTTAAAGGGCTGTGTTCCTGGACAGTACGAGAAGAAGAAAGTGAGCTGAGCACCAACATTCATCTCTCTCTGCTTCACAATTAGATGCTATCTCAACACCTAACACCAAGAAGGACTGTATCTACTCCAACTTTAAGGAAAATCAGATCAAATAGAAACCCTCCCTCCATGATCTAACCCTCACTTAGTGACAGACTCCCAGGCGCTGGCATGGAATGAACTTACATTGCATGTGAAGGAACATCTGTCATCAGCCCAGAGTAACAAGGGGGAACCAGATGACAGGATGTCTAGTGTTCACTATGCAGCCTTGTCCTACACAGTACTGTCCTACACAGTCCTACACATCCAATAGTGATGTTAGGTTGTGAAATACACTGTGCCTTTGTCCTTCCCTCCTTCTAGAAACAGAAAAAGTGTAGTTGGAAAAGCCAGGAGGAGATGTCAGTATCCAAGTCACTGGAGAACACAGCTGCAAGTCACTAAATTATCAAGTCCTTCTAAGAAGCACAGTAGTATGCTTGGATTCTACAACTGCAATCAACCCTCAGTGCGATGGCAGCCATACAAACAGACTGTCATCTCCTCAGTGGCTCTGTACCTCAAAACTACTGAGCTGTTCCTAGGTTCCAGAAACTAAGAGACAAAACCACCAGTTGTGGTCAAGCTGCTGCCTGTAATCCTAACACTTGGGCAGCTAGAACAAGAGCAGCAATTCAAGATGAATTTGAAACACATACCTCCAAAGAAACAAAACAAAAACAAAAACAAAAAAGAAAGAAAGAAAAGAAAAGAAAGAAAATTAGCCATTTATAGTTAAAAGGAAAAATCATATTGCATTGTGACTACTTATATTTAACCAGCATATGAACTAAACAGTATTTTTCCCATGCCCAATATGAAATCATTCCCATGTCATGATAAATCATAAATGTTTACAGAAAAGTAGGAGGATGAAGCAGGGGAAAGTAATTCCAATGATCAATTGTTTACATATAAACTAAACAAAAAAAATAAGCAAATTAAACTCAACACGCCAAGACGAATAGACTGCTTGCTCTGTTCAGGGAAAATGTGCATCAGATGAGTTCATAAGTAAATGGTTAAGAATGGTTTATGCTAAAAAGTGAAATGTCACATTGCTTTATAAAATTGTGCTAGGGTAGGCAAACTACCGTGTCAATCTTAAATAAATAAGCATTGCCCTTTTACCTTAATTAACTTATTTTCAAAAAGCGAAGGTTTTATAGTGACTTGTTGGACACACTTGCTGAACCTTAAAAAATTGTATTGTTTCACACTTTCCTCTGCGGGGGGGGGGGGGAACACGGGAATATAAGAAGTAGATACTGGCAGTTGGATAAGTCTGTAATTCTGTCTTGTGTGTGGATTGGTTTCACATACCTGATACCTATTAAATTCTATGTCAACACAGAGATATATTATAAGTGTAAGAGGTCATGTTTGCTCAGCAGCAAAATCACCAACTCTCACCCTTCCTTAAGCACAGCCTTATGGATTACCACAGAAGCTGCCCTGTCTCAGGGACATCTCTTCTCTCTGCTGCTGGGCAAAGCTGTCTGGCTGAGTACTTCAACCTCTGGCCTCTTACCATATTACAGAGCTCAGGAAAATAGCTCCAAGCATGAACAGAAGCCTCAGGTCACTGAATGGTTGCTCAACCTACAACTCAAAAGGCTTCTTGGTAAAACATTCATTTTTCATTGTTAAAGAAGATGAGTCTTTTCATTTGTGAAGCCATGTTACCTTCCCTGAAAATGTATTCACACAAATTCTGTGCCCGAGGCCATCAGCATGAAGCATTAACCACAATTTCTCACTTCTGGATATGGCTTCCCTGAATTTTTAGGTCCTGGAAGGTTAAAGAATATCTGTTTGGGGTCATGATTTTATTACAAGAGATTATTAGTGTGTAATGTCCCTCTCTGCTTAACTGTATAAGATAATACATTAATCAGTGCATAATCCCAGACCCAGTTGGTGCATGAATTTTTTTATTCTCCTAGATGGAATTCAACCCACTCATTCATCTTGCTATCTTCATCTCAGTTCTGCTATAATACATGCTTGCAAATACTGGGGAGCATTTTGCTCTTTTCAAGTACAATAGGGAGTATTGGTACTGTACCTCAGTGGGCAGCTTACTTGCTTAACATGCCCAAAATCCTGGCCTTTCTCCACAGCACTCCAGAAAAACTGCTTGCTGGTACATGCTTGTAATCTCACCATGCAGGTTTGGAGGCAAGCTCAACAGAAAACCTGTACCATGCTGTTCTGCTTATTATATCACCATGAACTTCAGAAGTTCCTGTATAAACATACTTGCTTATTTAATGTTAATGCTTATGTTAAGATATCTTGACAATGCAGCCAAATGATTGTTGTGAAGGTTAAAACCCCTTTTGACAGCTTCATTGACGTGTAAACTGTAGTAACAGAGAAGTGAACAAATTTTGCATCTTCGCAGACATTGCAGACTGACGGACTGACATACGTTGTTCTGACTTCAACCTATTCATTCTTTCACTTTTCCTTGAAGCCTCTAGCTCACATGCCCTTTCTGCTGGGATACCTTTTATGCTCCATTCTGTTAGGTAACAATGCTCTTGCTCCCTTTTCTTTCCTAAAGGTCAGAGTATGGCTCCCTGCCCACTCTCCTGCATGTCACTCTTCTGAGAAGAAAATGACAGACTCACAGCCAAGAAAATATCTACTGTCATCTCTTCTCCACAGTCATGTAAATCTTGGTCTTCTTATATGAGATACTTAGAACTTGGGATGGAACCATGGAATTGATGTATAAGTTACAAACTGGTCCTCTGAGTGACAAATGGAAACTGAACAACTCTCTATGGAATTAAAACTGGGTCATGATAAAAATAAAGAAATTAAAGACTTTCTAGAATTCAATGAAAATAAATACAGAACCCACTCAAATATATGGCACTCAGTGAAAGCAATGCTAAAAAGAAAATTCATAGCACTAAATTGCTACATAAAAAAGTTGTGGTGGTATTAAACTAGTAACTTAACAGGACACCTTAAAACTTTAAAACAGAAAAAAAAGTAGAATATAAGAAGAAAAAACATATTTAGGTCTGAAATCAATAGAATATATACAAACAGAACAACAAAAAGAACCAATAAAAGAGCTAATTATTTCAGAAAATCAACAAGATACACAAAAATTCACTAAGAATATCCAAATTCAGAAAATCAGAAACAATAAAGAAGATATAAAAAATAGACACTGAGGAAATCCAAAGAATCATGAGGTCATACTTTAAAAACCTATATTCCACAAAACTAAAAATATCAAAGAAATGGATAATTTTCTTCATAGATAACACTTACCAAAACTAATCAAAAATCAGATAAACAACTTAGAGTAATAGACCCTGAGGAAACAAAATCAATCATTAAAATTCTCCCAACTACAATTAGTCCAGAGCCAGATGACTTTATACAAAATTCTAACACACTTTCAAAGAAAAGTTCATGCTAATATTTCTAAGATTATTCCACAAAATAGAAACAGAAGGATCATTGTTAAATTTATTTTTTTTAGGCCTTATTCACCCTGATAACCAATCCACGCAATGTTTCAACACAGTGAATTACAGACTGACTAGTTTCCCTTATGAGCTAGATGCAAAAATACTCAAAAAACCAAACCAAACAGAAGACAAAATAAAAAATACTCTCAGAAGTATCAGCCCCTATGATCAGGTAGGTTTTATCTTTGAGTTGCAGGAATGGTTCAGCATACAAAAATCAGTCAATGTAATCAACCACATAAATAAACTGAAAGAAAAAAATACCACATGAACATTTCAGTAGATGCAATAAAGTCCTTTGGCAAAATTCAACACCCCTTCATAACAAAAGACTCAAAGAGATTAACGATACAAAGAACATACTTAAACATAATAAAGTCAATTTACACCAAGCTTACAAACAACATCAAATTTAATTAAGAGAAACCCAAAACAATTTCAGTAAAGTTAATAACAAGGCAAAGCTATCAATTCTCTCCATGTCTATTCAATATAGTACTAGAAGTTCTAACTAAAGAGACAAGTTAAGGAGATCAAGGAGATACTAATTGGAAAAGAAGACCTTAAAGTATCATTATTTGTAGATGATATAATAGCATTCAAAAGCAACCATAGTAATTTACCACAGAAGAACTACAACTGACAAACTACTTTGAGATTCAGTTTTACACCTGTCAGAATGGCGAAGATCAAAATGTCAAGTGACAGCTCAGCACCGCAAGGATATAGAATATGGGGAACACCCTTCCATTCCTGGCAGAAGTGCAAACTTTTACAGTCACCATGGAAATCAATATGGCAATTTCTTAGAAAATTGAGAATCAATCTACCTCAAGAGCAAAGCTATACTACTCTTGGGAATATACAATTTGGGCACTTGCTACACTATGTTCATTCAAAATAGACAGAAACTGAATACAGCCTAGATGTCTCTCAAAGAATGGATAATATATATATATATATATATATATATATATATATATATATATATATTTAAACAGTGCAGTAGTACTCAATAGTTTAAAAAATGACATGAAATTTGAAACCCCACATCTGACAGAGGGCTGATTTCCAAAATATACAAAGAACTCAAGAAGCTAGTCACCAATGCACCAAATAATCCAATTTAAAAGTGGGGTACAGAAATAGAGAATTCTCAATAGGGGAATATAAAATGGCTAAAAGACACTTAAGAAACTGCTCAACATCCTTAGCCATGAGGGAAATGCAAATCAAAACAACTCTGAGATACCATCTTACACCTGTCAGAATGGTTAAAATTGAGGGAAATGCAAATCAAAACAACTCTGAGATACCATCTTACACCTGTCAGAATGGTTAAAATCAAAAACACCAAGGACAGCTTATGCTGGAGAGGATGTGGAGAAAGGGTAACTTTCCTCCTCCACTGCTTGTGGGAGTGCAAACTTGTACAACCACTTTGGAAATCAGTAATCAGTATGGCCGTTTCTCAGGAAAAATGAGAAGCAGTGTACGTCAAGATCCAGCAAAGCCACTCTCAGGCATATACCCAGAAGATGCACACTCATGTTATGAGCAGCCTTTTTTTTTTTTTTTTTTTTTTTTTTTTTTTTTTTTGACACGAACATTGCTAAAATGGTAGCCACAGCTATTTTAGCTATCCAAAATGGTGGAGCTACATTTACCACCAGCATCGAGAGCTATGCTCACTATGTGATCTCTGCTGCCATCCAGCAGCATGCTGCCGGCTTTGAGATGTGGTCACTGCCATTGCCAGCTCTCGTACACACCATTAAGTTGTTAGCAGAGCTCTTTAAAAGCCTTGCGGTTTTTTGCTGCTTATGCTGAGTTAGGAAACCTCCCTTAAAGGAGCCGCATGAGTCTCTTGCTTGTCTCTAGCAAAACAGAACCCAACCGAGAAAAATGTTGCTACCAATAAGCCTTGCTTGTTTCTGTTCTTTTGCTTTTAAAACCCCCTTTTAAGCTTTTGTCAAGTTGTAAGTGAAAGTTCTTGGGCCCCACGCTTGCCGCCATTTTGTTACAAGCACTTTTCCCGCCAGCCTAGTCCCTCAGCCGAGTCAGTGCCAAATAACACACAGAAACTCTGTATTAGATACAAAGCTGTTGGCCAGTTACTAGCGTTTCTTATTGGCTAGCTCTGTCTTAAATATTAACCCATTTCTATTAATCTAAGTATTTCCACATGTTCTTATCTTACCTGAGAGAGGGTCCGGACTTCTCCCTCAAGTCTCTACACCTTGACTCTCCTACAACAACTCCCAGAATCCTCCTTGTCTCCTAGTCCCACCTACGTTTCCCGCTTCCTTCCTATTTGCCAACAGTGCTTTATTCATTAACCATTAATAGAAACATATTTACAGAATGACATCTCCCATCACACTCATACAAGAACATCTGATCAAATATGTTCATGGCAGCATTATTTGTAATAGCCAGAACCTAGAAGCAATCTAGATGCCCCTCAACTGCAGAATGAATAGATGAAGAAAATGTGGGACGTTTACACAAGGGAGTACTAGTAAGCAGAAAAAAAAAAAAAAAAACAAACAAACAAAATGAAACCTTGGCATTTGCACTCAAATGAATGGAACTAGGAGAAATCATTCTGAGTGAGGTAACCCAGTAACAGAAAGAAAAACATGGCATGTATTCACACATATATATGGATGTTAGACATAGAGCAAAGGATTACCAGCCTACAATCCACACCTCCAGAGATGCTAAGAAAAAAGGAGGACCCTAAGAGATACGTAATGCATAAGGGGAAAGGGATGAGAGTTTCTGAACAAATTGGGAGCATGGGGGAGGAAGAAGGAGGAAGAGAGGTAGGAGAAATTGGAGGGGAGAAGAGGAGCAGGGAGGAGAACATGAGGGATAAGGAAGATTGAGTCGGGATAAATAGAGGAGAGCGAGAATAGAGATACTTTAACAGAGGAGCCGTTTTAGGTTTAAACAGAAATCTGGCACTAGGGAAATGTCCAGCGATTCACAAACATGGCCCCAACTAAGAATGTAAGCAATAATTGAGAGGCTACCTTAAATGCCCTTCCCCTATAATGAGACTGGTGACTGCCTTAGTTGCCATCCTAGAGCTTCATCTAGTAGTTGATGGAAGCAGAAGCAGAAATCCATAGTTAAGCACTGAGTCAAACTCCTGGAATTGAGTTGTAGAGAGGGAGGAGTAATGAGCAAACAGGTTAAGACCAGGCTCAGGCTCTGTGGATTCACAGAAACAGCTCTCAAGAGCAAGTGGGAGCTCATGAACCCTAGCCAGACATATGGGGAACCAGCATAGGACCGAACCAGGACCCCTGAATATGATGACAATTAGGAGGCCTGGGCAGTCTTTCAGTAGAACCAGTATTTATCTCTAGTGCACAAATGGACTTTGGGAACCTATTCCCCATGGAGGGTTACTCTCTCAGCCTAAATACACAGGGTATGCCTTAGTCCCTGCCCCAAATACTCTGACAGACTTTGATAATCACCCATGGAAGGCCTCATTCTCCCTGGGAAATGCATACCAGGTGGGGTGGGTGGGTCTGTGGGGGTTGTGGAGTATGGGAGGGAGAGAAAACTGGGAAGAATATGTAAAATAAGATCATTTTTAATTTAAATTAAAAAAAACATTTAAAATAAAAGAAATTTGTCAGCAAATGGATGAAACTAAAAATGATTATCTTGAGTGATGTATCCTAAATCCACAAAGACTTCTTGACTTCTAAGTGGATATTAGTTCTTTAGAAAATAAAAATCATAGAATTATCCACAGACCTGGGAAGGCAAATTAACAAGGAGGGCTTTAAGTGGAACAGATGATTTTGAAGGGGATTGCACTGATTTTGTAGATTGCTTTTTGTAAGACTGCCATTTTTACTAAGTTGATCCTACCTATCCAAGAGCATGGGAGATCTTTCCACTTACTGATATATTCTTTAATTTCTTCCTTTAAAGAATTAAAGTTCTTGCCATACATGTCTTTCACTTGTTTTCACAGCCAACATCACTTTCACTTGTTTGCTTAGAGATACCCCAAGATATTTTATGTTGTTTGTGACTGTTGTGAAGTGTGATGTTTCACTGTTTTCTTTCTTGGCTCATTTATCTCCTGTGTGTAGCAGGGCTACTAATTTTTTTGGCTTAATGTGTGCTATGCCACATAGCTGAAGGAGTTCCTGGTAGGATTTACTGGGTCACTTATATAATATATCATATGTCAATGTCATAAAGATGGCTGCAATCCATCTTGGCATGAGGACAGAGTTCAGAACTAATCTTGGCGAGTCATAAGACCTAAAGGTCAAAGGTGTGGCTACAGTATGGTGTTTGGTTGTCTTATTCTAAATAACAGCAAACCTGAATCTGAGGCTAGGGAACAAGAAGTTGAATCTGAGGTGTGTCTACTCCTGACCCTCAAGGCTAGGGAACAAGAAGTTGAAGCTAGGGTGTGGTTACTGAACCCTTAGGATAAGTGAGGAAGAAATGTCTGTTCTCCTTTTTGTTGAAGGTATATAAGAGTGATGAAAAATAAATTCGTGGCATTTCAGTATTGACTGATCTGCCCTCCTGACTTTTATTCTGTGTCTTTTCTTTATTGTCTATTGCTAAACTTTCCCTCATCTACACCCCCTCCCCCACTCAGGTACGAACTTGAGTCCGCTTGGCTGGTTCGGATTGCATCCCCACAAAGGCAGCTTCTGATAATCATATCATTTACAAATAGTGAAAGTTTGACTTCTTTCCAGTTAGTACCTCTCTAATTGTTGTCTTATTGTTTTATCTAGAATTTAAAGTACGATATTGAGTACATATGAAGAGAATGGACAGCCTTTCCTTGTTTCTGACTTTACTGGGATCATTGAGTTTCTCTCCATTTATTTTGATGTTGGCTGTTGGTTTGCTGTATACTGCCTTTATTATATCTGTGTATGTTCCTTGTATCCCTGATCTCTCCAAGAGCTTCATCATGAAGTGGTGTTGGAATACGCCAAAGGCTTTTTCAGCATCTAATGTGATGATCATGTGCTCTATTATTTTTTCAGTTTGTATATATGGTGGATTACATTGACAAATTTTCATATGTTGAACTATCCCTGCACCTGTGGAATGATGCCTACTTGATAATGGTAAATGGATTTTCTGATGTGTTTTTAGATTTGTTTTGCCAGTATTTTGTTGAGCATCAATGAGTATGGGGAGAGACAACTGGACTTGGAGGGCATCTAGGGGGCAATGTTGAAACCTCATGTAGTAGAAAATCCCAGCATTCTTTGAGGATAAACCTAGGGCTTACCCCTAGGAATGGAGGACACTAAGCCTGAATTGACCATCTTTTGTAACCAGGCAGCTTCCAATTGTAGGACCCGAACACCAACCCAGCCACTAAACCTTTGCCAACATTCTATTCTGTTTCTAAGATATGCTGGGACAATGGAGCTTCAGATGCTGTGGGAGTGGTCAACCCATGACTGGTCTAAATTGAGGCTCAATCATTGAAAGAATAAGCCCATGCTTGACACTGCCTGGATGATCAGGAACCAGAGGCTGAGTACCAAGAGTCCAATGATAGAAAGAAAACAATAATAAAATAATTCCTAATGATATACTGCCATATTCACAAATTGGTGCCAGCCCAGGGGTCATAAGCCAGGCTTCTGCCAGCTTCTGTTGGGGGGCAGATACAGAGACCTACAACCAAACATTATGTGGAGAGATTGCTCAAATTGGAGATCTTCACTGTTCATCAGAAATCAAAAAATTGGAAGTGAGTACCATACCATTTGGATCCAGATTTCCTGTATATTTTCCACCTTCATGTGGCTTTTTTCCCTTTGTGTTAATTTTCTCTTTCTAAAAGACTTTATTATTTTTAAACTATCTTTTCTATGATTGTCTATACCCTAAACTGCTATCCAGCTTATTTTTAAACATGAAAATTACCTTGTGCATTTAGTTATTTATTCGTTTGTTTACTTACCAACTAAAATACCAGCTCTGTGATAACACTAACTCTGCCTTCACTGTCTGTGCGGTATCCACACTAGAATTATAGGTAGCAATATAGTGTAGCCATTTGAACCACATCTGAGCGAAAGGCATAAGAATAAGTCATTTCACACCCATGTCATTTTCAATTGTATACTCTGCTTACTTTCATTCAGTAATTTATACGCTGCCTGATGTATTTGCAGTTTGAAGGTGGTCAATAATCCTTGACAAGTAATTTGATTTTCCTGTAAAGCTGTATTAATTAGTGTTGTGTGAATAAATACTTGTGGAATTGTGAACAATCACCACCTATAGGTTTTATTTTATATGATGTGATGTCATTAGGATGTAAACTTATGTAATAGCTTTGATTAGGACTAAGACAAAAACCATGTCCTTTGGTGCATCTGAGCAAATTTCTCTAGCACTTCTATCAGATTTTCTTATAGAGAAAAGGAAGAGGCGTGTGTCATTGCAGTGTCTGTTCTATTAGCACAGACATGGAGTGAAAGTGCTTGAGTTGAGGACAGTACTTGGTTAGTATAAGATGTGTAATTCTGCAATGAAGTTCAGAAATGAGGGCACTAGATCCTGAGGGCTTCAGCGTGCAGAAATCAAAACCAGGAACTCCATCTAATTACGAGCAAACTTGACAGCCAATCTTGTTTATGCCATTAACAGTGAAAGGGCCTGTCACTGGTAGTCAGAAAACAGTCAGTCATTCTTAGAGAAACCCTCCATAAACTAAAACACACAAATACATGTACACACACACACACACACAGAGACACACACACGTGTGTGCACACACGCACACACACGTGCACACACAGAGACACAGAGGAAAACAGCATGAAAGTTAGTGGAAAAACAAATATGAAGCTGGCATCTAGGCCTCAGATGGACTATGAGAAAGTGGAGTCATTGCAGAGCCTGTGAAGGGAACATCAACCAAGCATTCTTTTCTAGGAAGTAAATGACATAAATGGCTTATCTACATTAGTTATCAAAAAAGGAAGGAAAAAACCAACAAATTGCATAACACTAAGGAAACATTAGCTACCATATTTGCTATTATTATAGTTTTGAACATTACTTTTTTTTAGTATGTGCAAGGGTTGCTATAGCAATCAAGGACTACTTGCCTTGAAATGCTTGTTTTCTGACTCAAGAGTATTGCATGTCTGTTGAGTGAGTGTGATGTATTCCAGGAGATACTATCTATGCATAGAAAGCTTCGCAGAGACTCTCACAAATGGTGCTTTGGATTAAGGATATTAGCAAACCATTCTGGCTACAGTGACTGAAAAAGACTCATGTTCCTTCCCCTATGTCTCCTGGATATTCAAAGTGTTCTCATTTGTCCTTAACTGTGGAAGGAACCAGCTTTAGAACATAGACTTCTATAATTGTCACCTGCTGCAGAAGGAGATATAGCTTAATTGGCTAAATTTGAACTTAACATTGGGCACTACATGCAAATCATGTAATTGGACACATAAATAATGGAAGAGATATAATAAGTGTGAAGATACCATCAAGCATCCCTCCCTGAATCTCTAATGAAACTCCCAATAACCTTCAACTTACCCATATGGTACTCACAATAAATGAAAGAGAAAGAAATGGAGAAAACCAGAATAACATCTGAGTTTTCAATGGAGACTTTGAAACTCACTAGGTCCTGGAAAGCCATTATCTCGACTGTAAGAGTCCATGGATGCCTACCCAGAATACTATATCCAGCAAAACCAATTACCATAAATGGAGAAAACAAGATATTCTATGACAAAACCAGATTTAAACAATACATATATACAAATCAACCCCTATGGAAAAAAATAGAAGAAAAATTTAAAACTAAAGAGGGTAGACACACCCAGAAAAGCACAGGCAATAAATAATCCCAGGCCAGAAAAATCCTAAAGAATGGAAACATACCCACATACTACCACCACCATCACCAGCAGCAGCAGCAGCAGCACCACCACCACCACAAACAACAACAAAACATAACAGGAATCAAAAAATCACTGTTCTTTGATATCCCTTAATAGCAATGGATTCAACTCACCTCTAAGAAGACATAGGCTAACAGAATGGATACAAAAACAGGATCCATCTTTCTACTACATACAAAACCCCACTTCAATATCAAAGATAGATATCACTTTAGAATAAAGAGATGGAGGAAAGACTTTCCAACTAAATGGACCTAAGAAATAAACTGGTGAAAATATTCTAATATCTAAGAACTAGACTTCAAACTGAAAGTCATCAAAAGGGATGATGAGGACACTTCATATTCACCACAGAAAAACTTCAGCAAGAACTCTCAATCCTAAACATAAATGCTCCAAATACAAGGGCATACACATTCATAAAAGAAACATTGCTAAAGCTTAAATTGCAGATCAAACTCCATACACTAATAGTGGGAGTCCTTAAGACCTCACTCTTACCAGTGGAGAAGTAGCCCATACAGAATATTAACAGAGAAACAAGGGATCTAACAGATATTATGAGTCAAATGGGCTTAGAATATTCCAGGCAAAAATAAAAGAATTCTTCTTAGCACCCCATGGAACTTCTCTCAGATTGACCACATACTTGGTTACAAAGCAAATATCAACAGAAACAGAAAAATTAGAATAATCCCCTGTATCTTCTCTACTCACCATGGCTTAAAGTTAGAATTCAACAGCACAAATTCTAGAAAGCCTAAAAACTCATAGAAACTAAAGAATGTCCAACTTAGTCACCTCTGGGTCAAGAAAGAAACTGAAGATTACCCAAACTTATGGAACCCTGTGGAAAGTGCTAAGAGCACTAAACAACTAAACAATATAAAGAAGTTAGAGAAATCCCTCACTACTGAATTATCTAAACAACTGAAAGGTCTAGAACAAAAACAAGAAAACTCGGCCAGTAAGAATAGAAGAAAGGAACTATTCAACTTGAGGGCAGAAATCAATAATGATACAGGAAAAAGAATACTCAATAAAACCAAGAGTTGGTTCTTTGAGAAAATAAACAAGATAACCAAAACATATCCAAATTAACCAAAACAAAGAGAGAGAAAATATCTAAATTAACAAAATCATAAATGAAAAGGGGACATAAGAACACTGAGGGAATTCAAAGAATAATCAGGTCATACTTTGAAAATGTGTGGTTCACAAAATTGGAAAATCTAGAAGAAATGAACTATTTTTTTATAGGAACTACATAGCAAAATTAAATAAAGACCAGATAAACAAATTAAATAGATCTGTAACACCTGAGAAAATAGAAGTAATTATCAATAGTATCCCAACCAAAATGAGGCCAGGGCCAGATAGTTTCAGTACAGAATTCTACCAGAACCTCAAAAAAGTACTAATACATATACTCCTCAAATTATTCCACACAATAGAAACAGAAGGGACATTGCTAAACTCCTTTCATGATGCTATAGTAATGCTGATACAAAAAACCACACGAAGATGCAACAAAGGAAGAGAACTATACATCAATCTCCTTCATGAACGTTGATACGAAAATATGCAATAAAATACTAATAAACTGAATCTAAGAACACATCATAAAAATCATCCAAAATATGACCAAATAGATTTCATCCCAGAGATGCATGGTTGGTACAATGTATGGAAATCTGTCAATGTAATATATCATATAAACAGAATGAAAGAAAATATAAACACATTATTATCTCATTGGATGCTTAAAAGAACTTCAACAAAATCCAACACCCCTTCATGATAAAGGTCTTGGAGAGATCAGAGATGCAAGGAACATAACTACAGATAATAAATGAAAAATATGGAAAGCCAAAGACAACATAAACTAAATGGGGAGAAAATCAAAGTAATTCCATTAAAATCAGGAATAATACAAGGGTGTTTATCCATTCACCCATTCAATACACTACTCAAAGATTGAACTAGAGCTATAAGACAACAAAAGGAGATCAAGGGGATACAAATTTGAAAGGAAGAAGTCAAATTATCACTATCCACAGATGATATGGTATTATACATATGTGACCCCAAAACTCTACCTGAGTACTCCTGCAGCATATAAATACCTTCAGTAATGTGTCAGGATAAAAATTTCAAAAACATCATTAACTTTCTTATGTACAAATGATAAAAAGATTGAGAAAGAAGTCAGAGAAACATCACCCTTTACAATAGCCACACATATAAAATATCTTGTGGTAACAATATCCAAACAAGTGAAAGATCTGTATGACAAAAACTTTAATTCCCTTATGAAAGAAATTGAAGAATATATCAGAAAAGGGAAAGAAATCCCATGATCTTGGATAAGTAAAATTAACATAATAAAAATGGTAATCCTATAAAAAGCAATCTACAAATTCAATGCAATCCCCATCAAAATCCCAACACAGTTCTTCATAAACCTTGAAAGAACAATACTCAAGTTCATACAGAAAAACAAAAGACCCAGAATAGGTAAAACAGTCCTGTAAAATAAAGGAACTTCCAGAGGTATCACCACCCCTGACCTCAAACTCTACTATAGAGAATAGTAATAAAAACCACTTGGTATTGGAATGAAAATAGACAGGTGGCTAACAGCATAAAAAAAAAGACCCTGATATCAGTCCATAGACCTGTCAGCATCTGATTTTTGACAGAGAAGCCCAAATGGTACAATGGAAAAAGGAAAATGTCTTTAACAAATGGGACTGGCATAACTGGATGTCAACCAACATGCAGAAGTCTGCAAATAGATCCACATCTATGGCCATGCATAAAACTCAAATCCAAGTGAATCAAGGACCTCAACATAAATCTAGCTACATTGAACCTCATAAAAGAGAAAGTGGGAGGTATCCTGGAATGCCCTGGGGCTAGAACCACTTCCTAAAAATAGCACCACTAGCACTGAGAGCAACAGTTAATAAATGGGAGCCACTGAAACTGAAAAGCTTCTGTAAGGCAAGGGACATGGTCAATAAGACAAAACCTCTGAAGGAGGGTTGATCTCCAAAATGTATAAGGAAGTCAAGAAACTTGACATCAAAATACAAAATAATGTAATTGAAAAATGGGGTACAGAACTAAACAGAATATTCTCACCAGAAGGATCTCAAATGGCCAGAAGACATTTAAGGAAGTGCTCAACATCCTTAATCATCAGAGAAAGGCAAATCAAAATTACTCTAAGAGACCATCTTATACCTATCAGAATGTCTAAAATCAAAAATACTGAGGACAGCTTATTTAGGAGAGGATATGGTGTCACAGGAACACTCCTCCACTGGTGGTAGGATTATAAACCTGCACAGCCATTTTTTTTTTTAAGTAAGAATGATGGTTTCTAAGAAAATTGGGAAACAATCTACCTCAAGACCCAGAGATACCACACTTGTACATTTACCCAAAGGAAGCTCAATCATACCACAAGGACATTTGCTCAACAATGTTCACATCAACATTATTTATAGTAGCCAGACCTGGAAACAACCTAGATACCCCTCAGTCAAAGAATGGATAAGGAAAATGTAGTACATTCACACAGTGGAGTACAAGTCAGAGTAAAAAAAAAAAAAAATGATCAACTCAAGAAAATTTCAGGCAAATGGATTAAACTAGAAACAATTATCCTGAATGAGGTCACCCAGACTCAGAAAGACAAACACAGTATGTATTCACTTATCAGTGGATATTAGATACAAAGCAAAGGACAAGGACACTACAATCCACAGCACTGGAGACGCTAGGTAAAAGGGAAGACCCTAAGAAAGACATATGGATCACCCTGGGAAAAAATTAGATATCTATGGGGCAAACAGAGGAATGGTTTGTGGAAGGGATAAAGTAGGAAAACAGGAGGGAATGAGGTGGCCTAGGCATGGAAGGATACAGTAGAAGAGCAATAAAAGAGATATATAATAGAGAGAGCCTCTATGAGCTTAAGGAGAAACCAGGTGCTAGGGTAACTCCCAAGAATCCATAAGCATTACCCCAAGTGATACTACTAGCAATAGTAGAGCTGATGCCTGAACTGGCTTACCCTTGCAATCAGATTGATGAATAACCCAGCTATCATTAGAGAGCCCTCATCCAGTAACTGATGGAACCAGATGAAGAGAGCCACAACCCAGAACCAGGCCAAGCTCTGTGAATCTAATTGACGAAAGGAAAAATGGAATATATGAGCAAGGGAGGTCAAGATCACGATGGAGAAATCTACAAAGACCGATGAACCAATCTTTTGGAAATTCACAAACTCTAGACCTACAACTGTGAAGACTCCAAGGGATCAATACAGGCCTTCTGGATGTGGGAGGCAGTTGTGAAATTTCGATTATCTGAGGGACCCGTGGCAGTAGGACCGTGGTACAAACCTGGTACATGAGCTATCTTGTTGGAGCCCATTCCTTAGGGTGGGGTGCTATGTTCAGTGTTAGTACATGTGAGAGTGGCCCTGCTCCACGCTATTTTGCCCGACTATTTTGATCCCTCATGGAAGCTCTTACCTTTGAGGAAGGAAGGGCTGGAGGAGGTGAGGGTGGGTGGTAAGAGGCAAGGAGGTAGGAGGAGGGATATGAGGAAGAACTGTGTTTGAAATGTAAACTGAAATTAAAAAATAAAAAAAAAAACATGAAAAAAGAACAAAAAGTACAAATAAATAGCGCTGAAATAGACGGTTTTAGTAGATACAGGGACAGATATAATAGTAATTGCACCAAAATCTTGGTATCCAAATTGTCCTCTTGAGGAGGTAAATGTCCACCTTCTAGGAGTTGAAACTCATCTCAAGTAAAACAATGTGCAAGGTCGAAGGACAAAGGAAAATTAGAGCCACATGTGGCTAACATAGAATTAATTTAGGGAGATGTGATTTGTTACAGCAATGGAATACCCAGATTAGTGTTCCTCCATGGTACAATGATCTGCTTGGATACACCCATACAATTATTCAATCTGTATGCATAGCACATCTGTCATCTCAAACTTTTGCTCTTAAAGCTTTCAACATCCTGGGCTTATAACCAAGCACACTTACAATGGAAATGACATAGGAGATTTTAAACAGAATACAAGGATATATTGTTTCTCCAATTTTAGTTAAAACGTCATGGGTTGGGGAAAGTCAGGCTCCAAGAAACAGAAAGCAGCTTAATTCTTATAGTAAATAGAAACTTATTTTTAATAATACATCACAATGGTCCCTGTCTTTAAAATGGAGTCAGGCAGGTTCCTCAGTACCTAGCTCTGCCTCTGCTGTGCTGGGGAAATACTTCTAGATCCACTGCAGGGCACAGGTTGCATATTAGAATGGGATTTTTCAATTCAACCACTGTAGCCAATAAAATCAACTTTATATATCTCTTTAAAGAGTAGATTAAAGTGATTGGAAATGAAGAACAGACTTGCTTTAAATGTTTAACTAAAAGACTGCCTGTGAGATTCAAATAATGATGAAATGGTATTCTACACACATAAATTTTAAAATGTCCTCTATTTTAGGGTGGTTTATATCTAATAACACATCCATTCTATCTTCACAAAAATGGTGTGTCTTGCAGTTCAAAAACCAATGGCTATTATTAATCAACATTTGTATATAAAGAAACAATGTAAAATTGACACTTATGCAAAACTCTTATTTGCTTAAATTAATTATATCTGCTTTTATCCACTAGCTGGTAATTTAATCCTCTCCCCTAAAATGCCATGGTTTAGAACATTCTTTTATTCATCAGTTGATTGGGAAGTTTTGGAAACACCACAGTTTTGAGTGCTTTTTCTATAGTTCAGTAAAGTGAGGGCAGATCCAGCGTCCTCAACTGCATTCCTTTGAGGAAGAAAACTGAACCGGTAATAAATAAGAAAAAAAAATGGTGTATGCACGGGTGGTGGAATGTAGTTAAGATTGCTACCACCCAGGTTTAAGATTTTAGTTTGTGCTCCTACTTTTATACTGAACTAAAGACATTTCAGGTGGTATCACTAAACTGGATTATTTCTAAGAGGACAGAATATTTTCATTATCCTATGAAAAGTATTTTCTTCCCTTCCCTTTGTAATTACTTCTGTGGTTTGGAAATGGCCTCTTCCTATAAAAGGCACAGTGGAGACCCATGTGAGCTTCCCTCAATGTGAGAGTCCCTGACTTTGTCTCCTGTGGTGCACAGGTCTCATGAATAAATACACACAGAGAGAAGAATTAACATCTTCAGCAAATAGGAATCACCCTGCCACAATCTTTCCGAAGCAGCTTCCACTGTTTGCCCCCAAGTCTTAACAAGGCCACTGATTAAAGGCCCCCAGCTCTGGCCAGCAGGTTTGTAAATTAGTCATAGCAGTCAAGTCAGTAAGGCAGTTCCTGAGCTGCTTCTCCCGGAAGACAAAGGAGGAGGAGGATTAGACTGGTCTTTTAGAAATGGAAAGGAAGAGGGGATTAGTTAAAAGAAATGAGGGGGAGAAAGCACAAACCGATTTTGAAAGCAGTTTGAACTTTTCTCCTGAAAGGTACCTACCGGCTCCTTCCTCAGGGGACTGAGACCTCCACAGATTCCCAGGGCACTCCAGGAGAAATCGCCACAAGCTCTAAAAACAAAAATAGATTTTGCATTTTGTTATCAATATGGCACTCAGGATTATGTGAAAGTGATCTTTGAAGTGTTGTTTACTATTGCTAACAACATCTTTCAATATAAAATCTTAAATGTAAGATGAACAGTGATCATATTAGTTATGAGTCTTACCTTAATAAGTTAAACAGCTTATATCCTGAATATGCCATCTGTGACCAGTGTGTCCTGGCAAAGTTAAAGCATCACTACGCACACAGGTGATGCCAATACTCTCGTCTATGCTGTAACTTTATTAGATGAAATTGAACTAGAGCAATAGAAATCAAGGGCTTGGAGAGACAGCTCAGCAGTCAAATGCATCACTTCAGCTGCTCTTCCAGAGGATTGGGATTCAATTTCTAGCACCAAATAGTAGCTCACAGTCTCCTGTGACTCTAGTTCCAGGAATCTGTCAGTGTTTTTACCTTCTTGGGATAAGAAATGCTAGTGGTACAAAGATGTCCATGCAGTCAAAACACTCATACTCATAATAAAGTAATAGTTAAAGATACATTTTGCAATAATGAAAATATTAAACGTTTTTCATTATGTTTAAGGAATATATGCATGTTTTTTTAACAATATGTTAAATCATTAGTCCATTTTCTATGTTTTCACCTTAAACTTATTTCTGTGAGATGGATATTTGTCCTTCCTGCAAAATGGTTGCAGAATTTTTTAAACGGCAATAATGGTTCTCATGTTCACTGAAAAAATTAAGTGCAAAAACCTACCATTGCTTTTTCTCTGTATCAGATCTGGTGGGCTCACTGTGTTTTATTATCTCTTTTAGAGATTATAATACAGTAACCTTTCTCCTTTCTCTTTCCACCCTGCAAACACTGCCAGGAGTCCTCTAGCTCTCTTCAAACGCATGCCCTCTTTTTCATTAATCGTTGTTATACAAACATATATTCCTAATTATAACCTACTCAGTTCACACAGAAACTACAACTAATCAAAATATAGACTTACGGAGCCCAGGCTCAGGAGACACATCTACAAAACAACTGCTCAGGAAACATTTCGAGGGGGGGGGAGGAAAGATTGTAAGAGCCACAGAAATGTGGTGTTTTTTGCGTCTATCCACTGGTAATATCAGAAGCTTCACCTGTAAAGTCTCACCAATATGACCGCCTAAACATACAGTGAACAAGACCACCAGCAAGAAACTGGACAAAGTGGAAAGAGGAGAGCTCAGGAAGCTTCAAAGTTCATGTATAAAAGGAGTTACAGGCAACTAAAAACTTCCGAGAGTGGGAGAAATCATCTTCTCCAGGGAAGAGCACACAATTATTTATCAAGGATAGACAGTCAGCCCCGAAAACACATACAAGTGCCACTGTACAGGATCATTGTTTTTAATCATGATGCTTGGGCTCTTTCTCCATGTCTGTTGCTTTCCATTTTTTAAATACTTGCCCAGTCATCCCAACACTACTTGCAATAAAATGTTTATTTCCTCCCTACTGATTTCACATTTTCTTTTGACAGTAATTTCTGTGATATTCATTAGAAGGCTGACTAAAGGCAGTAAAACTACCTACTGCAGATATGGCGATAATAAGCTGAAAAACAGACTAAAAAAGGTTATAACTGTGTTATTGATTTTAGCAAATACATTCTTCTCCATTTCTTCTTCAGTAAAGTCAAAGTTAAGTTTGCAATCAGTTTTATAATTTCCCATAGAGTCACTATGTCTCCTTAAGGATATGCAGATCACTGCTCTTATTAAACAAGAAAGCAACTGTGGCTGAACCATAAAGTATTTTTTTTTTTTTGTTTAATGTGCTAATGTTGACATGTCATGCAAAAGTTAGGTAGATATTTTCACATTGCTCTTTAATCTTATGACCGACAGAAGACAATTGGTTTCAACCATTATGTAAGCACATCATCTGTTTTAGAATGTGAGCTGCACTTGGGAAAGTACAATTCTTTCTGGAGATGTTCTTCAGCTTTGCTTCCAGTTCAGAATCAAAGGCGAGAGGGGTAGAGACAGGTTGGGTTTTCAGTTCTAGAAATAAAGTCTTCACATGATGAAGGCCTCTAGTACCATGATATTTTCATGAGCATCTTCAACTGTGCCCATTGCGCCCTTGTCTCTAGAACTTTGCCCCTGAATAAGTAACTTTCCCACAGCTTTAGAGACCTCCTAACATATCACACAGTTGAGGGATGTCTACTCAAGAGTAAAGGGCCATTATTCACTGCAGGCGTCCATGCTGTTACTAAGGAGAGAATGTACACCACAGATGCACAGACTCCTCCTAACATACTATGTCGTTGAAGGATGTCTGCTCAAGAGTAAAGTGACTGCAGATGTCAAACTCTGATTTAAAAAGAGAATGTACTCCATCCAGTGGGGACATTATACTTTTTCTATGGTTTTCAAGGTAAAAGAAAAGACATATTTATTTTTGCTGTGAATGTTTTTTATCATGTTGTAAGTAATATTCCAGGACTGGCCTTATACCCATCCATATAATGACAATTGTCAAACGTGTCCCAGTGAAGTCAGTGCTCAGAGAACACCTAGAGTCATGGGGAAAGACCTCAAGCAGAGAGAAACCCAATCTCAAGTTTGGACAGGAGGTGGAAACAGAAGGCACATTCCCTACTTGATGTCAGCAGTGACCTGTGAGGTTTATGACATGAGCTGTGAGGGGGAGACGTGGTATTTAAGCTTAGCAAAAGTATGCAGAAGAGAGGGAGGGAGGGGGAGAGAGAGAGATTTTATTAGTCTCTCTCAAAGTGTAAAATGCTGCTAACTGTTCCATTTGTCATTATAAACTTGACAGAATAAAAGCATATATCAAATACACAGTGAGAGGTCATGAATCAACTTACACATCATAAGCAAATTATATTGGTTCGCCATTTACACTAGCAAAAAATTACCAATGAGCTTTGACAGAAGTTAATTCTTAACCTTAATGTGAAATTGTGTGCTTATCAACTAAGGCACACAATGAAGAGTTGTTTATCCTGGGTCCTCCTCCCTCTTGGTCAGATGATCAGTAAACCCTTAACCTAGAACAATGCAAAACTGGATTCAAAACGATAACTTGAAATGAACCCAGCAGCGTGTGGACTGAAAATTGAGATGAGTATGTTAAACATTTGAGTATTAAGTTATGTAGTCATCAGAGACGTTGAAGGTAGCTCCTATGAGTCAGTGCATTGATCCAAACATGGTATAGAGTGTGTGATGTATTTACACAAAGACTTCTTCAGGCATATAGTGAATTAGAATACTTGAACTGCTAAAGATAACATGCAGAATATACCTCTAAAAACAGGTCCCTTGATCTGCAAGAGGATGCTGATATGGCTTGGAGCTTCTCTCTAATGGGAAGACAACTATGGGTAGGGTCTGCATCTCCGTGATAATGAATGAAAGCAGCCTACTTAATCTGTACCTACTTAACCTGGTTCTATTTGTAAAACAATTAAATAAGTGAAAAATTAGTGAAGTTATATCCTTGGTAGCTCCGTGTATCAGTTCTTGCTTGGATAAAAACAGAATGGAAGAGAATTTGCTCGAGTGTAAATGTGACGAAGGAAGAAGATGGCTGTGGAAAAGGATGAAATTAAAACCTTGGAAAAAAGAAGAAAATATGATTCTATCTTCTGAAAGACAGGTTTAAAATGCATGTTGTCTTCCATCTACACATACAGAAGGCCAAGGCCATCTATTCCTTAGCAGCTTTCATTCCTGTCTGAACATGATGTTTCCAGACTGGGGTCATTTGTGAAATGAGTCTTGATCTGAACAGACACATGGAGAAACTCTAGTGCAGCTTTGCAATTTGTCTCAATTCTACAAGTTTTCTCTGCTCTCCCTGTCTGGGAGGTAGCCCGTGAAGACTTAGGTCTCCCTATGTGAACACAAATGACTGCTCATGTGTCACAGGTAACTGTGCTCTCTTCATCCAACCATCACACTCATGCGGGTATCATGTGCAATCACGGGCATAAGTATCTATGCATGTTCAAATATGACTGCATTCTAAAACCTAATGTCTAGAAAGAAAAAAAATAAGTTGTTGGTGTGTGTGTGTGTGTGTGTGTGTGTGTGTGTGTGTGTGTGTGGCCAGAGGGCAACACCTTAAAAATAATTTAAAATCTTCAGGGAAGGTTAATTTATGGGTTATGTTCACTTAGAATTTTATTTACAGAGAGCCTTGGGAAATTTCTCTAGCAAAATCACAATGTCTGCACTTAAATATTCTGCATTTGTTACTTTATATAAAATTCAACATTTCTGGTTCTAAAAACACTTAATGAATAAGCTCTCAAAGAACACAAAAGGTTTGCTACATAAGTCAATTTTAGGAAAAGCCAGAGGCCCTCTACCATTAAACAAGTTGAATTGTGATAAAATTGGAACCACAACACAGGCTAAAACTGCCTTTTAAAGACTATGCTGAGGAAGAAGACATACTGGTTCACATGGTTTGGTTAGAAACGACTGCATATCTTCAGAAAAAGAAAAAAAAATATCAGGTGTTCGAAAGAGACAACAAGGGTTGAGGGGGGAAAAACACATTCAGAAGACAATCTAAAAGTGAACAATGTAGAAATTTCACACACACACAAAAAAAAACTCTCTCCAGGTGGGTTAAATAGCAGGAAGCGGGGGTGGGGGGGTGGGGGGGGAGAGCTTGGGATCAGTTTGTAGATACACAACAGTGAGGGATGAGGTAAATGTATCTCTGTGGTCTATAGTAACAGCTGAATGGAGGCCATAATAACTTAACCTGTTCCCACCTAACATCCAAGCTCTTACATACAAAAAGTGAGTCTTCCCGAGAGTGCAATTTCTCTGAACTCGAAAACTGTAAAACCATCCTAGGATTTAATTGGCTTTATAAAAATTTCCTTTTTTTGCTTTTTTTCCGGTGTTGCACAGCTTTTGTAACTATGTTTCTGCGACACCTCTTTTGTTACCTTTTTGTTCAAGATTGTTTAGCTTTCTGGGTACTTTAAGCTTCAATAAAAATTTTAGGTTTTTGGGTTTTTTGTCCCTTTCTTATAGTTCAATGAAAAATATACGTGGAGTGCTTATGATCAGAGGTAATATAAAACTGATACATGAAAATCAGTGTGGAGGTTTTTGAAATAAAATATGAGATACAATCTGGTGCAGCTATACCAACATTTATCTATACTCCCCTCCCTCTTTTTTATATTTTGTTAAAAAAAATACTTCCTTTACCCCTCCACTAGAAATGCTTTCTTAAAAGAGGTTTATTTATTTTCAAAAAATTATATATATATATATATATATATATATATATATATATATATGTAGCTTTGCACAGGGCCCATGCCTGATAAGGGCGATTAAGACTTCTTGATCCCCTGGAATAGAAGTTGGAAGTAGTTGTGAGCTGCCATGTAGGTGCTAGGAACAAATTCTGGGTTGTCCACAAGATCAGTAATTGCTTTTAATACCCGAGCCATCCCTGAAGCCCTCCCACCCCCAATCCCCTCTACCCCCGCCCTGGGTTGCTTTTCTTGATTGTGAAGATCAGCCTGTATTGGTGAATAGAATCTGCAAGTTTCTTAGTGTCTGGTGCTATAGATTTGAAAATTTGCCTAGGACAGAAATCTTTGATGCTGAGGTTCTATCCAAAGGAAACATTTAACTAAATCTGCCTGTATAATTTAATGTGCAAATTAGGATACATCTGAAATCAACAAATGACTGTGAGGATCAGCCCACACAGAGAAGTATTGAGAACACAGAATAGGTAGTCTTCCTAGCAGGGTTAACAGTTATAGGAATCACTATTAAATGCTGTACTTCGTGGACTACAGTGGGTTCGGTCCCTGGGTTCCATCTTCCAGTTGCCACAAATCAAACAACACTCAGTTCCAATCTTATATCCATTTAAATACTCTGAAATGTCTCCATACCATATATTATTATTGTTCTTCACAACAACTGTGAAGTCAATTATACTAAGGTTTTAGCTGAGGGGAGATGGACTTTAGTCACCTAGACTCCTGCTCTCAGCCTATCATCCTCTTAAAGATGGTTGGTAACGGGATTTGCTTCAATGTGAGAGACCTTTTACTCTGGTTCATAGTCTTCAGGATCATACAGTAACATCCTCATCACAACTCTTTCTACTCATGTGCTTACTCAGAGGATAGGCGTATCCAGGGGTTCCGCATACCTCCTAAGAATGTATTTCCTTTTTATTTTTATTTCCATTTTATAATTACTCGACGTGTATGAAAATTACACAAAGCGACTGAGATCTTTCACAGAGATGTTTCCGGCAACAGGTAGTATAAACCAGAACATTGTCACTGGAGAGCTTTATTTTGAAATGTAAGATGAATTATTCTTAGCATTTCATCCATATGTTTATTATTCATGCTTCAAGTATTCTTGCTCACTGAAAAATTCAAAATTTCTTCCTCAACACAGTCACACGGTGGATAAATTTGACCTGTTAATGACCAGGACACAGTGATCTAAACACTAACCTCTAAAACAGACATTGAAAAGGAAAATTAGATCAATTCCAGTTCTGAAATTACATCAGGAGTGGAGCAAAATGTATGTTTACCTTTCCTGAACTCATGATTATTTTTAAATTAAGTTTGAAATTGAGACCTGAATATGCAAATAATCCATGAGAGAAGAGAATGCCTAATGAGGAGGTAAGCTGGAGGGAAGGAAGCTAGTGAATGCCTCAAGTTTAAATATTTATCAGAATTACAGCACACATTTTTAGCTTTCAGGTACTCTATTCTATATTAGACAAATGAAAGACTTTGATGGTAAAATGGTAAATTGTAAAGTATAAAACACTTTGTCAATCTTAAGTAAACTATTTACTTCCCAAACTGTATTTTAAACATAAAATCTAAAAAAAAAATTAATGATTTTGTTTCTGTATGTATCTGGGTAAATCCTTCTTTCAAATAAGAAATACTAATTTAATAAACATGTGAATACTTCCTCCATTTAGGTTGAAAGACACATAGATTAGGTAGACTGATAGATGATAGATATATAGATAGATTCTTGCACACATGCACGATTTTCTTTAAATGTGCATATATATGTATATTATATATATGTGAGAGAGATAGACAGGGTGATCGATAAATGATAGATTACATATATATCGAGCTAGATAGATGACATATAGATGATATAGATTAATAGATGGTAGTTAAGAAATGATAGATGATATTTCATTATAGACATATACATGACAGATAGATGATAGATTAGTAAATTTATAGATAGATGATAAGTGATTGACAGGTTGATATATGATGATACATGGCAAGGCATATGTTTATAGAAATTATCTCTGTAGTAAGTGATCAATGAACCTGTTTGCTCTCACTATTATTCTGTGATTTATCAATGATCAAATCCGGGTCTATGCTAACACGTAGCAATAAACTGTGTGTAAACTAAGGAACCACAAGTTCCATTAATCCATTAGGAATAAAAGAGAAAAGAAAAGCAAAACAAACCATATATAAATAACATTGATAATTGAAAAACAGAAAGGATTTGAATCAGATTTTACTTATTAACTTTGAAAAATAAACTTCCCTGCTTGGCTGGTCAATTTTAAGAATCATTTTCAAGGCAAGTATGTCACACAGCTTAGCTGTCTTGTGCTTGGTTGGTTCTCTCTTCCTAACTTGACATTAATTACCACCTTGGGCTTACAATCCATTTGCATCTCAGTGTGCCACGGCACTGTCATTTACTGAGCTCCAAATTTAGGAATCAACCAAAAGAATAAACACTTATTTAACATAATTTCCCAACATAGAGAAGTCACTCAGTGTTTCATTGCATTAATTTATTTCATGCATATGCATATATTCAAGTGGTGTTGTGAAATTTCTTTAAGAAGATGTACAAAATCATAATCAGAAATGAACTGTTAGGATTTTCTAGATAAAGATTTTGGTACTGTAGATAAAGTTTAAATTATTTGTTCTGAACAGGCCTGTGTGTGGATAATACATATCCAATCTCAGCAACTCTTTCCAATCTAGTGGGGGTTTTGGTTGTTTTGTTTTTGTTTTTGTTTTGGTTTTTTTTTCATCCTGCTTCATTACCTGGTTATGAAGAGGACCGAGACTTTGGAGAAATATTAGTAACTAAAGTGGCTTGTCCTGTCCAATATGCAAATATCTGGAGTAGAAGATGGGCTGGACCTGGGTCTCAGGTCAGAACTCTCCACGTGTCAGTCTTTAACCTACCTTAGAAGAGGTCAAAGCAGGGTCATCTTTGGAACAAAAGTTGCCCTCTCTACTGGCTCATTGAAGCAGAGGCCAGCTCCTTTATGAGAAACTGTCAGTATACAGATAAGCCCTACTATCTTCCAAATCATCTAGCTAAATCTATATCACTCAATAAGTGATCCATCCTGGCAATGAAACTAAACTTGAAATTTTCTACCATGGGGAAATCTACATTATCTGATTTACCTGGTTATTACAGGGCTCACATAGTTCAGAAATTTTACCATTATTTAATGACCAAAGAAAGCTCCATATGAAGGTGCTTAGCATATCAGGTTTTAGAAAACTTTTTTCAAAGTCTAGTGCAGTAGTTCAAGCCTGTAATCTCAACCACTGATAGGATCTGAATTCAAGGCCACGCTGAGGTCTAGACTAAACTGTCCAACAGTGAGAACATGTCTCATAAAATGACAACAAACAAGAAAAAATAAAAAGTCAGAAACAAACAAACAAAATCAAAAAGATTTCCATGGAGGAAATACTTCAGTCATATGT
The DNA here is from genome assembly GCF_943737965.1 of Phodopus roborovskii. Taxonomy (NCBI): domain Eukaryota; kingdom Metazoa; phylum Chordata; class Mammalia; order Rodentia; family Cricetidae; genus Phodopus; species Phodopus roborovskii. The sequence goes on from NW_026126651.1 coordinate 7,536,330, forward strand.
ATACAGAAATTATGAAACAAGACTAAAAAGTATGCTATCCTATACATTCACTTCTATATACTTATATGGATAACATTGTGCACTTGCTACTTTTGGGAAATATGACAGAATGCCTGTGATTTTAACTAACTAGGTGGATGAATTTATTATGCTCACGGTTGCAGAGCGTTCAGTCCACATGGTTGGGAAGCATGGGGGAATAGGGAATCTTGTCCATGCAGCCAGAAAGCATACAGAGAGGAAGTACCTCTCCACTGGCTGTCAGGCTTTGCTACTGCTTATTCAATCCCAGTTCCCACGGCAAAGGACACATAACGTCTCACACACAGAGTGGGCCTTTTCCATCTGTTATCCTTCCTGGGAAGTCTCTCACAGATATAACCACAGACATGCCTCTATAATTTCCCAGGGGATGCTAAATCAAGCGAAGTTGACAGTGCATTAATACCACAGCTTATTAACACTCCCCCCCCCCATGTTTGAGTGCTCTATGCCTTTCTTTAAATTTCATTTGAGAAGACAGTGTTTCTGGGCAATGTTTCCTGGGAGCCATTATCAATAGCAGCAATGTGTACCCTGGAGCGCAGGAGGAATTGCTGTCAAAATGGTGCTACATGACTTAGAATTTCTGATGCTCGTATCTGAACATATAGCCTCAGTTACTTCTGTTTAAGCTTTGTTTTTATTTCATTTACAAGCAGCAATTCTAAATATTACTGAGATATAATATGGTGTTTTACTAATACGCACCACGGAAAGTTTAAATCAGCTTAAGGGGAGAATCCATTGCCTCAACCATCTGTCGTTGCTTTGTATGAAAACATTTAGAAGCTCATATTTACTACTTTAAAATAAACACTACAGTTACTGCACGGTGCAATGTAACCAACCCAGCATAGGTATTTCTTTACTAAAACCTTGTACCCTCCAATAGATAATCTTGATTTTTCAACTCAATTGGATTTAGAACAAATTAAGAGACAAACTGCGGAGAATTCTGCACTCCAATGCTGCCACCAGAATCCAGCATTTTCAGAAAGTCTGATGAAGGACTGAAGACCGGACAACCTCAAAGATCACTCCAGGTCTTGGGAGGCAGATGGGGAGTGCTGAGCTCAGATGCTGAAGATTGCACTTAAAGTAGAAAATTGGAGCTGTAGACCAGTGCTGTTGTTATGACTAAACATGGCCATGGATTTCTTAAGCTCTGGGAGCTGAATTGCAGGAAAAATTTGGAAACATACCCTTTGGAGATATCCATTGGGAAAGCTTAATATGCTTTAAGTACAGCTTATGTAGTGGAAGCTCACAAAATAAGAATGCCAGCAACAGATTAGACAGTGAAGGCTGGAGACCCTCTCAGAAGTTGAGCTAAAGGCTTTTCACCTTCCATTCTGCAGACATCTTCTTCTCAGTGATTTACTCACTGAGATGAAAGATGACTGAATAATTAATCTGGTTGAGGAAATTTACAGGCAGTCTGTCACTCAGGCAATGGCACTGTTATTAGTGGCTGCTTTTTCACGGGCTTAGAGTGAGAATCAGGAGCAAAGGAGATGGTAGAAATGCTTAAAAGATGTTATTTGGTCCAAACCTGTGGGTCCAAGAATGCCATGGTTTCTGAAGACATTAAAGCTATTAACAAATCAATACTCTGCCTTGGGATGATAGCAAAGTTGTCTTAAAAGTTGATTAAGATTTGATCAAATCTTCCCTAGCATCTTAGTTAGGTTTTCAATTATTGTGCAGAGACCTCATGACAAGGGCAACTCCAATAAAGGAAAACATTTCATTGAGATGTCAGCTTACAGTTTTAGAGGTTTAGTCCATTATCATCATGGCAGGAGCATGGTGTACACAGCATGGTGTGCGGGCAGACATGGTGACGGCTGTATCTTGATATAGAGACAACACGAAGTGAACACAGACTAGGGCTATGGCTTGAGCATATGTGAGACCTCAAAGCCTGACTGCACAGTGACACACTTCCTCCACCAAGGCCACACCCACACCAACAGAGCTCCATGTCCTAAAAATGCCACTTCTTTTGGGGGCCCTCTTTTTTTTCTCAAACTACTACACCTATCAAAGTTGGAAGACTTGAAAAGTACTAAACTTATTCGAAGGGCTCCCTGAAGAAAAGAACAGCTCCAAGGCACCATACTAAAAAAAGGGGGTAGCTATAATTGGGTAGTGCAAGTCTCCTCTCTGAGTGCAGAACAACCTAACGCACCAAGGCCAGCGTGGACAAGGTCTATGTCTAGAGCTGACATCAGAATTGGGCATGGTCCTCTGGTGCTGGGTTGCAGACATAGGAAAAGCAACACTTACTGAGTTAGGAAGGTTCCTGACAAGATTTCAAAGCAAGGCTTGGATGTCAAAGACATTTGTACCTGGGTCCTGATACACTTTCTCCCTTTGCGTGCTTGTTTTCAGTAATATGGTAATGGACTAGAGGTAGCTGGTATCGCTTCTGAATCCTGATTTTATCGTCTGTGAGTATGTAATCAAGAGTGTAATTGATAGGCAATGAATGGGAGTTTCTTAAATAAAACAGAATGTGGTATACTTGTTCTTGTCAATCTTAGGGGTGTATAGGCATGCATTTATACATGCCCATGGTATTTTACAGAGAGAACTCTAGCTTCCAAAAGGTTAACAAAATGTCAAACAGGGCCACATTCAAATGCATTTCTAAGACCTTTTTGTGATGTGAGGATGGCACATTTAGAGGAGGCAGCTGCATGCTTCCTAAATATCTAGAATTGCTTTTCCCTGTAGAAATAAAAGCAATTCACTTTCATCGCTGTGAGTCTAAGCTACTGCCTTGGAGACTGAACTTCATCCACATTATTTCCGAGCATGACATAGCGCACTGAACTTAGAACTGGATCATTAACTTACAAAATTCTTATCACCCCGGGGAAGAGCTGGGATGGGTAAATATGCAACCCATCAGAGAAAAAATTTAACCTATTTATTGATCATTGACCTCTATCAAGGGACGAAATAAAGGGTGGACAGGCCCGCTAACCTGTACAGTGATCTTCCACTCAAGTAAATGAAATCTCTCTACAGATTTTGACACCAAATGAAAAACATACCAATGAGAATTTCTTACAGTAGAGTTTATTCTTTATAATGGATATGCTAATATCTTATAGCAGTTTTCCTTTCTGGTGTTAATATAGGATGGTTCCATTATAAGTAAAGGTTTGGCTTTTTAATGCACCTTTTAATATCTAACAAAATAAATGACACAGAGGTAAGCTTATATGAAGATAAAAATAGCCTAATAAAATTAAGAACGCCAGCATTTGCATACAGACATATATATATGTGTGTATATATATATATATATATATATATATATATATATATATATACTTCTTAATTTCATATTATTTTATAAGTTGTGTTTCCAGAATGGTTTGCATAGAAAAAATGTATTCAGTACGTAATGGTGTCTTGCAAATAGGGCAGCTGAATTATTTTCTTCAGCAATGTCTTACGTACTTCTTGCTTTAGAATAATGAATGGGGAAGTTTTTGAACTCTGCAACTGCCCTATATAAAAAGGTAAGAGCTGTGAATGGAAACCTCAGTTTGCTTAGGTTTTTACTTATGTCAACATATGTCAAACAATTGCACAGAACCCAATTTAAATACATGTCAACACTTCAGGCTATTTTAGTATCTTTCACTCTTTAGCTGCCTGGTGAAGAGGAAATTCTGTGACAGAACCCGCAGGTTGTGCAAGCCTTGATTTCCTTTTTTCTGTTTTGCAGAAGGACAGAAAAGCATCTATCATTTTTATTGGTAAGGTGAGGTTAGAGGTTATTTAAAAGTGTCCAGTCATTTTACACTAAGAGGAATGTATTTTTTTTTATGACAAATGTATTTGGATTTTGTCCTTAGACACAAAAGTTCTCAAAGCTTAAGATGTATTATCAATGTCAGGACACAAAAGAGTGTGTTAGTGGCCCTGTCCACCGGCTACATATTTTCATTCAGATGTATTTGCATACGGAGTGCATATATTTCTTTCTAAGCATTCCTTGCCCTGTTGATGAGCGGACATGTTCAGTGCTTTGAGGTAACACTGACACTGCACTCAAAGTCAGCAAAGCAAAACAGCCTGACCTCATACTTCTGCCTCTGCTTACTCTGAACAGGTGATTTCCACGGAGATAAAACTAGAATTTCACTTTTCTCTGTGCTTCAATTAGTTGGAAGAATTTTAGGAATCTCTAATACCTATTGAATGTGTAAAATTCATCAAGATTCTTGCTAAATTTTAAAATAAAATGTTTTACATATTTTAGGGTGTGAGCATCCATTTCTGCAATTGTGTGTGCCTGGCTCTGGCAGTCTACACAGTTTTCATTGGGATGTTTTTCTCATTCCCCTTTATCAGCGGTAGTTTCAATAAGAGTGCAGATGAAAGAAACTTACTGTCAATAGCATGAACTGACATTGACTGCAAATGCACCTGACATTTTGCTAGAAAAATGTAGCTTGGGAATTTTCAAAAGTAGAAATTAGAAACAAAAGAAATTTTCCATTTGTATCAGTTCATTTTTCTTAGTTGTAGATTTAAACAACTATTTTCCTAAACCCCTAACATTTTCTTCCATTTCTTGTAAATTGTTCAGAGCACATAAAATTCAGTTAATTCATACTTGCCAAATATGTTGTTGGTGTTGGCTTTGATACTATATTTGAAAATGGTATGCCTAACTTAATTCTAGGGGGGAAAAAGTCTGTTTTCTGACTTGTGAAAGATTACTAAACTGCAGATCAGGTTTTGACTCGTGGTCAAGTAAGGAAGTAAGGGATTGTGTATGTGAGTTTTCATGTTTCCCCAACATTTTTTTTTTCTCAGCAACTCCCATGGTAGACACAGAAGGACAATCTAGGTCTTCAATGATGGGTGGGTTAAAAAGAAGAGATGTGTAAAGTTCTTCGCAACCCAACCTTAGACTTTATCGCTGGGCCAGTGAGGAGAGAGCGCTGAGAAGGCTCGGTGTGTGTCAGCCACTATGTCTCTCACTTGACCAATGGGTCTCCTCAATGAGGACGTGAGAATAATAATGTGTATAGTTCTGCAGTGTTGATGCATGCCTTCTCCAGGGCTTTATGAGCCAATTTATATGAACTGCTGCACCAGAAATCCTGTGCGCTGGTTAGTTTTTGAAAGCTAGAGTGGTTACTAGATATAGTTGACAAAAAGAATCTCAATTAAGGAATTTCCTCTATCAGATTGTCCTGTGGGTGGGTATGTATACTTGGTATATTCTTGGTTAATGATCAATGTAGGAGGATCCAGCCTACTGAATGTCGCTGTTCCAGGAAAGATGGCTCCAGGAGCTATTTAACGGCAATCTAAGGAAACCCTGGAGAGGGAGTTAGGAAGCAGTGTTCCAGCATGGCTCCTGCCTCTGCTCCTTCTTGAGTTCCAGCCCTGATTTCACTTGACGATAGACCGTGAATAGGACTTGTAAGCCAAATGAACACATTCCTTCCCCCAAGCTGCTTTAGAAACAAAAATAGGACACCCCGTGTCTATTTCTAATTTCACAGACACAAGGAAGTATGTGTCTGTCTAATCACTTGTCCTTTGGAAAAATAAGTTGGAGGTTTCCAACTTAAATCTGATGTGGAGGTAAAACCCTGTTCTAGTCTCAGAACTGGGCTGAGATGCACCCCATGCAGAAGTATCCAACATGTTCTTAGAACAGCCAAGGCAAGCTCCCTTCACAGACTAAACAGTATAAATCAAACTCTTGTGTGTTTGTAGTTTCAATTGACTCCGACATTCCTTGTCATCATCAACAAAGACATCTGATTCTTAATTTGCCTTCAGAGTGCTATGTTAATAAAGTCACTCATAATTTCTGGTGTTAGAAATGAAATTTCCAAAGGAAGCAGGAGGGATCCCTGAGACACCTGGGTTAGTCTGGCTCTGCCTTCAGCTTGTCAAAAACGTGGACAACAAGGGCCAGCTGAGATCTTTATCTTCGTGTTGCAAGGGTATTGAGATTAGATATTGGAAAATAGGACTCAATCCAATAGTCACAAAATTGCAAGTGTCTCTGCTCTGTTCTCTGTCCAATTGATCTCTTTCAAGAAACATAATACCTCAGGGGTAGCCTTGGTTCCAGATCATTTAAGTTTTCAGGGTGCTTCCATCTTTAAAAGAGGATAAAAGTGTTGACAGCTGTGGAGGATGCTGAGCTCAGATTTAGTAGCATCCTTGGAGCAGACTGTGCTCTGACGGAAGCAGTATCATTTGTAACCAAAGTAACAGGAAAACTGTAAAATGTGTTTGTGTCCTGTGTAATCCCTAAAGAAATCCAGGCATCTGCTAACCAGAGTGTGATGGCCTCTGATTAAAAACAAATGTCTGCCAGGACTTATTAAGGCTCATTCTAGAAAATTGTTACTGTCCTGCAGTGTCCCTCATGAGTGTTTGGCAGATTTAAAAAGACTTGGGCAATGCACTAGGTCATGCTTGCTTGACTTGGACATATTGTGTATCCTTCCACTAACAAGTATCACCCCTCCTCACTGATCCTAGGAGACTATTCCTCGATTAGATTACGGTGTTTGACATCAGTGTATGCTGACAATGCATGATGCCATGAAACTCTTAGTGTTGAATTTTAACAGAGTAACTGTCCACTTAGTTGTTGGTAATACTTATGGTTGAGATATTTGGGTTAGGTTTCACTCATATTTGGAGGATACCCTCTGTGAACAGTAGACTGTGTCAAAATGAAATTTTGTTCATTTAAGAGACAGGAAGAAAAATTGTTCAAAAGCTGTGTGTGGATGAATGCAGTCAGCTTTGGCAAGGTGTGTACTATGCTTTAAAGATGCATCAACTGACACAGAGCTGTTACCAGGCAGACAGGGTGGATGGGCTTTTCCTAGTGTGCGCACATTGGTACAGGCTCTTTACTCACAGTTGAGTGCTGACAATTTTGTGTGGACGCCATTCTATATGTTGAGAGAGAAGACGTGGGAAAAATATCTTAGAAAACGTTTTAGCTATTATCTTGTGAATGATAAGAGACAATAATTATGAGCACAAAAAAATGAATGTCTTTCTGTGTGTATATGTGTGTGGAGGAGTGGGGGGGGCCTTCAGAAGTATTTCAATCCACTCTGGGGTTATCTATCGGTGAAGCACAGTAGGAAAAATATGTGCTCTTCATGTTTGTCTGATGAAAATGGACTTCCACCTGTATCCTGCGAAGACTGACTGCTGTTCTAATGAGAGCAACTCACCAGGATCTGTTCACCTGTTATAGGAAAACTACCAAGAGTTCTGACGTTGTCACAGCATGATTTCCAATATAGTTACATATTAGCAGGCTTGAGAAATCCAGTAGTAAGTAACTACAAAGGAGGTGAGACAGAAGACAGGCTGCTTCCACTGGCAAAAGCACATCTCCACTGAAAGTTATTTGGTCTCCAGTATTGGCCAGATTTTCAGGCAAGAAAATCACACTTTGTGTGAAACCAAAGAGCAGCATTTCCCCCCTCAGTGTCTAATTGGATTAGCTCATCCACTGCCTTGTAATGAAAACGATTTCAGGGTATCACAAAGGAAGATTAATTCCTGTATTATTTGATGAGCACATTCCCACTAGGTATATTTTCCTTTGCTTCATAGATACAGCGTGTTGAGCCAAATTTGAAGGGGTTGAGAAAAGTCAAGGTATTTACACACCAACAACACATCTCAATTGTAGCGGAGATAATAAACGTATTCAAATAACCATCAGAAAAGCAAATGGCTGCAGGCGATTTACAGGAGACCTGAGCATAACTCCCACGAAATCAAGAAGGAAAACCTGGAGGCTTCACAAATCATTGAAATCTGCTTTGGAATAATCCAAACAAAGAAGCAACATAACAAGGAACATCTTCTTACGTTTGTTTGATTTTCTCAGGTGTGGATTTCACTTTTTTTTTTTTTTTTTAACAAGTTTTCATGCCTTTTCAGATATATTTTTAATTTTGTTTGTATGTGTTTGTGTATGTGTGTCTGTCTGTCTTTCCACTGTCTTCATGTGGGGATGTGCAGTGCACAGAATGCCTGAGGAGTCAGGAACAGGATTTTATTTCTCTGAACTGGAGTTACCGGAGGTTGTGAGCTGTCATGAGGTGGTGGGAACTGTCTGTCCTCTGGAAGAGCAATAAGTCCTCTTAACCACTGAATTATTTTTTAGCTACAAGTTCTTATGCTTTCTCTTAGCCTGTCTACCTCATAGAGACAGTCAGTGTTTAAATATTCTGCCAGACACTTTTATGTGATGTTCCCGTGGAGAACAAGAGGTGCTCTCTCTTACTGTAATATAAAGTTCTACATAATAACGTAATGTGTATCTGGTTTATTATTTAGAGCAGTTTCTACTTCACCTTCTGTCAGCGTCCCTCTAAGGCCTTCTTTCTTATTATTGACATACCATGCCATCTTTCACAGTTTGTTCATCATGATCTCGTTTACCTATGGCATGGGGATAAATACGTTGAACTTTGATTTGTAGGCCAAGTGGAAAAGTTTATTCTTCTGGTTGGTATACTGGGCCATTGGCCTCTATTTGAGTTGCGCTCAGTTGTACAATGATATATCCAGGTTTTAAAAAAAACTTTATCAACATTTATTGAACCAATTATTGTATTATACTTTTAATCCCCATTCATATATATATATATATATATGTGTGTGTGTATATATATATATGAACATATACACATATGATAGGTGTATGTTCATTTCTAGCTGTAATAATGTATACAGGCAGCAAGTTTCCAAGGATGTTTGCGGAATACGGCCTATGAGAAAGCACAGCCATATTATCTTCAATTTTTGTTTTATTTTCAAGTGCATTTTTCTCTAACTTCAGTTGTAACATTTTTCCGATTGGCCTCTTATAGGTGTGTAGCACACAAGACTTGCTCCTTGGGGTTGCAAGACTATCTCCACATCTGTACAATTTTTCAGATCTCGACATCTGAACAGTTCTCCTGATCAAGTCCTTAATCACTTCAATGGAAACAGTCACTTTAAAAAAAAAACCATATCAATCTTTGTTTAAAAGTAATTAAGATGCAGCTCTGTTTCAGGTACATTACTCGGTTGTTGCCACTTTCAATTCTTCTCCTGTCTCCTTGCTCCTCAAAAGTACTGGGTGAGTCTTGGGGTCAAAATTTCATTGCCAACAGATTTTGGCGACTAATTCCCACACTAATTTCTAAGCTTCTCCAACTATTCGTTAAAATGACATATTGAAAATAAGAAGAGGAGAAGCAGGATATAGTCCGTGTGCCTTAGAGACCCCGTGGGAGTTATTTCCTGACCGTCCTTAAATATTAAAAAGGAAATGAGAGTCTATATGGACACGCCCTTTAAGTTCTTATTTCCATATCTATTCCTCAGAACTTTTCATTTCATCTCTTGAATACATTTTATCTTCCAGGTCTCCAATTCCTCGATTATGCGGTGATAAAATAATCACCGTTCCCTTAGATACAGAGCCAGACCATCTCTGCTCAAGAGTGCATGCAAATTATGGATTTCCCTTTCATTCTACAACACCAGGTCAATGTAAGAGCTGCCTTTGTTAGCTTGAAAGAGCCTCTAAGGCATAGAAAATGTACAAAGACAAGAGTTGGGTTTGTCAGCCTGTTGGTTGGATGGCAGTCGGCCTAGTGACGCCATCACCAATATAAAATTCGCCTTTATTTTCAATTTGTGAATTTAAGTGATTTTACAGAGTAACGCAGTTGCCTACGTGGGAGTATGCATGTTCCATATGCATATCCGCGTGTATGTGTGTTCTCTTGAGTAAGAGTACATGCAGGTGTGGGGCATGTAGAGACCCGTGACTGCTGTCACATTAATTCTCCATGAGCTCTCCACTCAATATGCTGAGGCAGGATCTCTCATTGACTCTGGAGTTCTCTGGCTATTTCGATTAGTCTATCCAGCCAACTTGTTGCAGGGATCCTGATTTGGCTTCTAACTGGTGGTGCACAGCATACCTGTGGGAGATGCTGGGTGCTGACATAGTCCACAGCATTCCAGCATGACCACATTACTGAGTTCCTCACTGGCTGTAAGGCTTCCCCTGACCCACATTTCTTGGCAGCGCCAAAGACTCATTCCTTAAACTAAGTGGATCTCCAAGTGTCCTGTCACAGCTAATGACCTCACTGATTGCCGTCTACCCTGATTCAATTTCCAACTCATTTGAACTCTATCTGAAGATGAGGTGGATGAATGAGTAAGACTTGATTTGGTCCTGAGGCTGGTGGATTTGACCTTTTCTTTGTCCAAAGGAAGAACATTTCGTGAAAGCAGTAAGTACTGCCTTACACTGAGTCACATAGTTTTGTAGAAATAGCATGTGGTCATTTCTAAGCACAGATCAAGCACAGGTAAATTTGAGGAAAGGCATTTATAGCTGATAAGAGGAGCTAGAAAGTAGACTGAGAGGCAGAGAACACTCTCTACACTCACAGAGGACCTGGTCACATGATAGTCATGACACTCCATAACTCTAGTTCCAGGGAACTCAATACTTTCTGGCTTCTACTGGAACCAGGCAGAGATGTGATGCACAATATACATGCAGACAAAAATACCCATATGCTCAAAAAATGAATAACTATAAATTGCAAAGAATATTTTCATACATAGTTATTGGGAAAATTGTTTTGATAATAGCCACTCCAATGACTAACAATACAACTATTGTTATAAAGCTTTGCTTGATACCTTTTATGTTAAAATAGCAAAGCTATTCCATAAAAATTCTGTTTTCTAGGCATCCTACTTCAGTCCAAAAGAACTTCCCTTGACCATTACATCTTAACTGTTCCAAGATAAACACACAGATTTGTTCTAAAACGTATTGATCCAATTTAGAGGAAAATAAATGTTGTGCGACGTTTGTTGATGGTGCGAAAAACACATTGTCTCCAGCTGCTTTTTCAAATTGAAGGCTTTGTAAAGAATGCTGTCTCACCAATGATGTCTCTTCAGAAGGAAAAGAAATAAAATACAAATGTAAGCCAGGCAGTATGCATACAACAATGCAAAGGGACGTTTTAAAAAAAATAAATAAGGGCTTGACCTACAAACTCAGCGTTTCATCTTAATAAAGCTAGTGTTTATAGAGGAAGATGGCATTTGGTTACTAGTATATGAAGAAGGTTTGACTGTTTTTCCTCATGTTTATTAAATTTTCTCTGTCAACAAAAATTTGTGATGTATATGATATACTTGGTCTCAGTAACATGAGATAAGCAACTGTCTTTCACCGTTCTACATGAAGTGGCAAAGTCATCGTCACGGCTTAAGGGGGTTTAAGGTTGGCTGTTGCATCTGAGCATCAATAAAAATTGCTCAATTTAAGGTTTCCTAACTTGGTTAGCAAACTCAATAAAGTTCCTATAAAGCTAAATGAAAAAATTAGACAAGTCGATATTAAAGGCAACATGAGTAACAGTGATCTAGAATGTCTACAATAATTTCTTTCAATGTTTTAAGCCAAAGATGGTTTGGACAGTATCTGGTTATGAATAGTGCTAATGTTAATTGCTAATTTACTAGTATCTAGGGACATGGTTATATGTCACCTTAACAGAGAAGACTTGGGCACAAGATATCATGGTAACTGCCTTTGAGGCAACCTGACTGAATTGTGCAAAGAGAGAAAAATATGGACATTGCCATTCTCCATACAGGCAATCTCACCAGAGGAAAGTTGTTTATTAATGACAAAGAGAGGTCTTGTTTACCTTTGGGAGTGTTTAATAAAAAGTGGGAATGCAGCCTGGAAAGATGGAATTATGCTTTCATTATTAATACCTTAAAATATTTATTCATCTCAACACTTCCATTCTTCAGTGAAGTTTATATGGCTGCATCTTGCCAGTAAAATTTCAGTTTGCCTTACTCTGTCTACTTTAAACATTAACGTTATTTTAGATAAGATGATAATAAAATGTCCACATTTCTTGAACTCAGAAAGAAGTCATAGTGTCAGTATACCCAAAATGATATTGAGCCCTGAAACACGGTAAGTTACTTTGTCACTTTATCTACCAATGAGAGTTACTGAGCTTTTCCTTGTATGCATATTAAACAAGAAAAGCATTGCAAAGTGCCCACTGCCTATTTAATTTAGATATATGAGTGCCCATGCATTTGGGATAAGTAGAGCATAGACTGTTTAGGGAAATTTTAGCACAAAACAATGTAGCAATATTAATCAGCTCTATCTAAAATAAAATGTACTCAACCAACGTTCTTCTGTACAGTGATTATTTGACCTTAAGGGAAAATAAACTTCTATCTACAAAAGAGTATGTAATGCATTCTTAAAACACTAACTGGTAGAAGATTATGAATCTCAAGGCCAGATATGGAAAGCCAAATTCCTCTTGCCAGAAAAAAAAATTACCACCTAGTAACAAAATATAGAAAATGAAATAGAATTTTTTATTTCCCACAGTCTTTTGCCTTCATCAGCCATAACAAAGTAAAACATTTATTTAGTTAGCATCGTGACTTCTAATCCATTTACTGTTTTTGAGACACTAAGCGCCATTTCTGTCTCCCTAGTTATATCTCATGGCCATTGTTACCATGATATTAGAGACTTTCCACACTTGTGATCTATTTACAAATAACTGGGTAGAAGGAATAAGGTTAGAGGTTATGAGATTGACCATGCTATTGACAAAACCTAGAAATTGCATGAATTGGTACTCTCCTGACTATTTTTACAGCTAGGTGACGGAGAGATTCTACTTAAGAAAAGTCTTCCAACAACTACAGAGCAAATATTTGAGGGAAAAGTGCAGTGTTCAGTCACTTTAAGTATACTTGAATGTCTTTTAAGACTCAATGTTGAATAGGCCATGTTACCCATTGTTTTATCCCAGAGCTGATTTCTCTGGCACTGGAATGGCATCTCTGTTCCCTGCAAGTATAACTGAGAATGTTATGTCCTTACTGTGGCTGTTTTTAAACTGAATCTTAAATTTCTAGAAAGATATATATCATGTGTACAAAATAACAATATTTTTAAAATGTCTTTAAGACATTTTTAAATATTTTTGAAGATATTAAGAAGAGAAAGACCAATTCCTGGGCACTTTGCCAATGGCATTCATGGGACAAATTGCTTCTTTTGGTCTTGGAAGTCAGCATGTGTGGAACACAGTTGAAGCAGCAGTCAAATCTCTCCAGTTAGAGGCCATCTCTGCTGTCTGCACAGCAGGTGCCATGGCCTATTTGCAGTGTCCACATTTCTAAAGGATACAGGGCCAATTTGCATTGTAAATAAATGAGTTGTTGAAATCCTGTCATTTCAACTTTTAGAACTATCCAAAAAGTAAATGTGATTTTAAAAAAGGCTTTTAAATAAAGGAGCTAATTAGCTTTCAAACTATTCAGTAAAATTTTTATGTGTTTCCTCTTTAATGCAAAACTGAGGAGAAATGCAGGGTGACCTGACAGGGCTATTGTCTTCAGTATAGTTTACACCCCAGGCAACTGTGGCTAGCTCTCTATTTTTCTTTGAAAAGATATTCAATCTCTCTATCTCTCTTTGTTTACTTTGAAACTGGTAAATAAGTAAGCACACGTTGTGCTGGACATACACATCATTATTTTCCACAGTGCCTGAAGGCTTCTTAATAGCTACTGTCACACTGACAGGGTAGAAACATGACACATTTGTGTAAGCAGAATTAGACCCATGCAGCAGGGACTATGGAGAGGGAGGAATGAACAAATATAGGGATTAGAGCCAAGACAAACTCCCTTGAAACTTTAGTTCCTTAATAGATCTAAACAGATTTCCTTTGCTGGTTTTGGAGACTTATTTTCCTTTAGTTAGAAAGACTTTGGCAGATTTAGCTTTAATTCCTGAGGGACTTAGGGACTTCCTAACCCCTAATTCTGGAAAAAGATAACAGCAGCAGCATTTCAAGCAGTATCCCATTTGTCCTTTGCTCAATTTCACGATGTAAAGGTAACTGTTACAGGTGGAAAAATGTAGGCACCATGCATACTCAACTACCTTCTCATGATCACATAGCCAGAAGATTTTAAACTATTATACAAAATAAGATATTTAAAACATGCTCCACTTTGGGGTCCAATGTTGATTCTATTTCAAAGGTGGAATCATATAAATCTTACTTATAAATAGCAAGTCACATAGTCTTAATTTAACTCAATGTTTTAGTTCATGTGTATCTGGGGGAATGAAGGGATAGTTAGTACACATGTATGATGGGAAATGTCATTCTGTAAATGTGTTTCTCTTATTGGTTAATGACTAAAGCCCTGTAAGCCAATAGAAAAGCAAGATAGTCAGGACTAGGAGACAAGGAGGATTCCAGGAGATGGAGTAGGGAGTCAAGATGTAGGACATGAGAGAAGTCAGAGGTCCAGATCCTCTCTCCAGGAAGATAAGGCCATGTGGAAACAGTTAGATTGATAGAAATGGGTTAATATTTAAGACAGAGCTAGACAATAAAAAACCTTAGTAACCAGCCAACAGTTTCATAATTAATACAATGTCTCTATGTGTTATTTGGGGCTGATGTGACTGTGGGACCAGGCTGGCAGGAAAGTGGTCATAACACATGTATAAAATTTTACACATGCAGAGGCAAGGAGAGGACACCACACACCCTAGAACTACAGTTACAGGAAGTTGTGAGCCACCTGGCCGAGGTGCTGGCAACCAAACTTAAATCCTCTGAAACAGAACTATTTACACTTAAAGACTGAGCCATCTCTTCAGATCTTAGATGGATTTAAGGAAAACATAAACTACGAGAGTTTGGCTTCTCTTGTTCTGGACAAGAGAGTAGCAACTGAGTTTTTGTTCAATAGACCTTTCAAAGGGAAAAATGTGATCCCCATCATTTCTTAAAGAAACATCATAGAATTAATAAAGAAAGACAGAAGAAACCCTGAAAATCAATTAGCATTACCCCACAACTGTTTAGTGCCAGTCAAAGGTGGAATAGGTACTCAAGACCGACATTAAATGGCGGTGGGCTTCATAGTTTGTAGAATTTAGTACAACAAAATTGAAACAAAATTGAAAGGAGACGCTATTGTAACATAGAGTGGTAGTCATCTCTTAAAGAAAAAAATCCTATTGACTTGGCACTTTCTGATGAATACTCAATAAACAGCTATTTCCTTACTTTGAATAACAAGTTTATAATACAAATCTAACTATTGTTCATATTCCCTTTGTGTAACTGATCAAATTGCTTACTTTTTATTAATTAATTAGTTTTCCAGCCGATCCCATTTTCCCCTCCCTCTCTCATCTCCTCCCAGGTCCTCTGTAGAACCATCCCTCTTGCCCGCCTCCCCCATCCTCTCTTTTGAATTTCTCTTCCCCAAAGGGCAGGTCTCCCATGTATACCAGCCAGTCATCTTATATCAAGTTGCAGTAAGACTAGGCAGCTCCTCTCCTATTAAGGCTGGAAGAGGCAACCCTGTAGGAGGGAAGGGTTTCAAAAGCAGGTAACAGAGTTAGAGCTAGCTTCTGATCTCACTGTTAGAAGTCACACAATAAGAGCAGGCGATACAACTGTGGCATGTATGCAGAGGATCTTGGTTGGTCCCATGCAAGATACCTGGTTGTCAGTTCAGTCTGCATGAGCCCTGTGAGCCCAGGTTACTTGGCTCTGTGTTTTTCTTGCAGCGTTCTCGACTCCTCTGGCTCTTATAATCCTTTATCCCTCTATTCCACAACATTCCCCCAAGGTCTACCTAATGCTTGACTGTGGTTCTTTTCATCTGTTTCCATCATTTACTGCATGGAGCCATCTGTGATGAAGATTGAGTTAGATAACATAAATTTTCTATTTAATAATTACAAAAACTTTCAAGGAGTGTCAGAGTTGAGGACAAAGGAAGTGTAAGGAATGTTCAGGTCTACACCTAATGCCGATTGTTACTTTATAAACTGTGTTGGTCATTCTAGGTAAAGAAGGATGGTCAGGGCATTTGTCTGTCACCTAGTTCTGGGTCCTTGGCTGTCTTGAACCTGCTATGAGTGTAAATGTTGCATATTCAGTCTACAGTGTTTTATGACAGCACAAGCTGCAATGCTGTGTTGTGTGGACAGAGTGACATACGGCTGGAGAGCTGAAAGCTGGCGTGCAGAGAGAGTGGGGCGATCTTCTCAGAGGCAGCATCTCCAGGGCACTGTAATGAATTTACCCATCATAGTATAATTGCAGTAGCATCTGCATCATATTCTGTGAGGAAAAAGCCAGCTGATGATGCTGCTCAGGGATTTTGACAAGCACTGTCTGAAGTTCTAAACCTAATAGTCTCAGAGCTTCTCTTGCTTGCAGATGAACCAGTAGCAAGAACCCCTTCCACTGAAGAACAGTGAGACATCAGTCTAAGCCTCAGGCCTCGGGTAGCACAGGTCAGAAGTCCAAACGCCAGTAAACTGTCATCCTGTTTCAGAGGTAATTTATTAACTGCTCACTTTTTTGACATAGAATGTGCTTTATCTAGAGAGAGTTTTCAAATAGATTCTATACAAGTATTTTTTCTGTCTTCAGCATCCTTCCAGTGCATTCTGAGTCATTTACCCATGCCTCCGATGATGTGGTCAAACAGCTCAAACTGCATCATTTGTCTTTAACTACTTTGCCCCACACTGCCAAAGAATCTACTTGTCAAGTGACTGCCAAGCTGCTTAGATTCGTTCCTACTCTGCGTCCCCAGCAAGGTGTGGGCTTTGCAGACCCAAGTCCCCATGTTGAGTTTACTTAGCTTGTAGAGAATAGTCAAGCATCTGTGTTGGTTAAATGACATCCCATTCTAAGGGCACTACAATGGCCTATATTCTTTGTTTTAGAAAAAAATAGTAATTCTTGTATTCCTGTGTCATTGGAGAAATTTGTGGTATTCTCTCTTCACAGAACAGTCATCTTCGATTTTTTCTAAAAGCATTTTCAAATCAGGTTATGTGTCATTAGAAATGAAATTGGAATGTCAGAAGTGTCAAAACCTCATGAATTCACATTTACTTGTCATTATATTTTAACTTGCTTTTGTCTTGGAATTTCCTAAGTTAACCAACGCTATGTAACTCCGCTGTTTTCTGAGCGCAGTTTGATGAGCTGAAATGAGCTCAGGCTCCTCTGACATTCACTTCCATTGCATCCAGATAACTGCCTAAGCCTTTCCGTAGCTCCCTGACAGTGGAAACATTTATTGAGGTGCCTAGAAACACTTTCTCTTGTAGTATGAGAACTATATTTTAGAGAGGTAATAGCCAAACTCACCTACAAAACATTTCTTGAACTACGTTAAACGTACAAATTGTTCAGATTTCTTTTAGAGGGACCCCTCCCAAAATCGATCATCTTTATCCACCTGTATTTTAAAATGCTTCACCACCCATGCACTCCACTTCCTCACTGAAGCTTAAGGCCCTGTGTGCCTAATTTTCTGTCATGTGTCTTGAATCTAAAAGGAAATATTTATTGAGTAGACACTCAATAAATATTTTACCACATAAGGAAAGCTGGGAAACAAGCAGGACCCTAAGAGAGACATACATGGTTCCCTGGAAAAGGGGAAAGGGACAAGATCTCCCAAGCAAAGTGGGAGTATGGGGGAGGGGAGAGGGAGTTAGGGGGAAGAGGAGGGTGAGGTGGGCATGAGGGAGCAGGAAGATTGAGTCAGGGAAAGAATAGAGGGGAGCAAGAAAAGAGATAAAATAATAGAGGGAAGCAGTTCAGGTTTAAAGAGAAATCTGGCACTAGGGAAATGTCCAGAGATCTACAAGGATGACACCAACTAACTAAGCAATACTTCAATGCCCTTCCATGAAAATGAGATTGATGACTACCTTATATGCCATCCTAGAGCCTTCATCCAGTAGCTGATGGAAAGAGAAGCAGACACCCACAGCTAAACACTGAGCTGAACTCCTGGAATCCAGTTGCACACAGGAAGGAGTGATGAGCAAAGGGGTCTAGAACAGGCTGAAAAAAATCCATAGAAACCACTGACCTGAACAAGGGGGAACTCATGGATTAGAGTCTGAGAGCTGCAAAACCAGCATAGGACCAACCCAGATTCCCTGAATGTGGTGTTAGTTAGGAGGACAGGGCAGGGTACAGGGCCTCTGGTAGTGGATCAGTATTTATGCCTAATATGTGAATAGACATTCCACATAGAGGTATACTCCCTCAGCCTAGACTCTTGGGGGAGGGCCTGGACCCTGCTCCAAATGATAGGACAGAGTTTGAAGACTCCCCATGGAAGTTCTCACCCTCCTCAGAAAGCAGAAAGGGGATGGGATGGGGTTGGTGGGGGAGAACAGGGGAGGACAAGAGGGTGTGGGAACTGGGATTGATAATGTAAAACAAGCTTGTTTCAAGTTTAAATAAAAATTATATATATATATGTATATATATATATATATATATATATATATAAGGAATGTTCAGTGCATTGATTTGTATGTGTGTGTCTGTTTGTGTGTTTGTGTGTTTGTGTGTTTATATTAGTGCCTAAAGACGCCAGAGGCATAGAATTCCCTGGAAGCTGAAGTTATAGGCAGTTATAAGCTGACACACATAGACCTAGCACAGGATATGTTTCAAATGTGAAGTCACCTCTCTGTCCTGCTATTGAGTAGCTTTTTTTCAGAGACTTGAACAAAACAGGAGTTTATGTTCATGTGTCTATCAATAAAATGCAATTTTAAAAAGATCATAGGTATAAACCGGGACATTATGTAATTGATTAAATTATTAAACTCACAGTAATGAACATGTATCATTATCATAATTTTCTTTACGTATATAAGCACACATGTTAAGCTCTTATCAGGACAATACAGCAGAATTTTTCAGTGCTCAAATTTCCTACAAAATCAGGTGCCTCCATCTGACACAGACTAACACCAGCTCCAACCTTCAGCTTGCACAGGATAGCCGTGGTGCTTGGATGTGTGGAAAACCTACAGTATCCAATAAGACCGTGGACTGATATGAGAGAGAAGTAGAGGAGGTGCCTTACACAGGGTTTACTGAGCCACACGCTGGAAGTCAAGGAGGAAAGGCACGCCAGTGTGATGGGTGACATATGGAATGGGGACAGTTGGGAGCACTTTTGGGGACATTACGTCTTAAGGATGTACTGGTAGTAGCTCACTCTTCCCAGTCTGATGAAGCCTATTGAGTCTTCTCAGAGAAAAAAGGCAACACAAGATACAAAATGAAAACTTTTAAGATGAGATAATCATTAAGTAGTTTAAATAAGACGTAAACTTGGCATATTAACTGTAACTATTTCAACTTGCTGACATGTAAAAGATCTATAGAAGAATCTGCAAAAAAAAAAAAAAGAAAATATCACATTTTCAGTGCGAATTTCTCTGATTTTTTTATTGAGGACTGTAATTCAGTCATGGAGTTTGTTATGTGAATCCTGGCGGAGAAAACTGAATATTTATGTTACTGGAACAAGTAAATGTTGTTTTATACAAATTTACAGATCTCCTGATATTTGCACATGATTCGGATTTAGTGATCCCTGGCACGAGGGACTGGAGAGATTGTTCAGTTGTTACCAGCACCGACTGATATTTCAAGAGGCCCTGAGTTGTGTTCCTAGCAACACCATGACTATCAGCTATCTATAGTGGAATCTGATGGCCTCTTCTGACACAAGGTTTTAGAAGCAGATCGAGTAGGCATATACATAAATGTAAGAAAAAGTCTTTTTAAAAAATCCCTGATGTGGCACATTCCTATCTACTGAAGATTGCTCATCGGCATTCTGTTCAGACTTTCTAGTTTTAACCAAATTAACTGTCATTGTAACCTCAGTTATCCAGGAATCTGTCACTTTATTAAGCAGTTATTTCAGGCATTTTGGTTCATACTCTCCCCTGAAACATGTAGAAACTTCAGGGTATGTTAGCAAACTTAATTTTTATGAGAGTAAAATTTATTTACAATTTTCCGAAGAGACAAGAAAGTGTATCTCTTAATTACTATCTGATTAGAAATCCAAATGTCTAAGAATAATCTGTATATCATCTATCAGAGACATAAATATGTTCCTAGTAATTTCTATGTTCCTTAGTGTTATACTATAAAAAATAATGTTCAATATTCTTCAATAAGATGATAAAAGAAGAATTGTTTATATTAGGTCACACTCAAATCATTTAAAAAATACACTATACATTTCCATCATTGGCTAAAGCAAGGAATTCCGAACCTCATAAGGGGGAACATAAAATGTGTGACAGCACACATTTTAACAATGAACCTAATATATTCTAAAAATTAGAAATCGACTTCAGCGTTTTTAGATTTTCTTTGAATGACATGCCAGGAAGAAGTTGATACTGGAAAATACTAAAAATACAATATTTCTTGTCACCTTAATTCTTGTGGAAAGGGACTGAATACAATCTAGGGAATTTTCTGCTTGAATGATTTGGCCTCTTTGTCAAGTGATTGTCAATTAGGAGAGAAATCTCTAAATGCTGAAGTATAGAGATAGGTGAAACTTCATGGAAACGCTGTAACACCAGCTGTCGCTTTGACACACTCTTATCTTTGGTCTGTGGGATGCCTTCAACTGTCTACAGACAGATGCTAGTGTAGGGTATAGCCCGATATAGCCAAGCTACACAGTCACATGCAGGTAATTTTCTAACCTATCACTGTTCCATGTCCTTGTCAGAACAGCAAGTGGTTACAACTCAGTTTCTTCCTTCCTGAACTATCATCAAATGTTTCCAGACCACTGTACTCTGTGGTAGATGACCAGACTTGGTCCATGGACCATTATAATTCTATGCTTCCACATCTCAACAGTGCTTCCACAAGGAGACGTGCGTTATTCTAGACAAAAGACAAGGGTTCATGAGTTCTTCACACCGGGTTCCCAAGTTGCACTTTGAAGCACCTGAAGTGAGATGTTTGCAAAATTGATTTTGAAGAAGTTAAAATTTACTTTCTATTTGTGTGTGTGTAGAAATGATGATCCACACAAAACTGTAATGCAAAGGTGGAAAGTATTAACTAGAATTTTCAGAAAAAGAAGCCACACCTACAACTAAACTTTCCTCAATGCAGGTTAACTCAATGATTGTGGAGAACTGGACTACTCCAGCGCAATGGACTACCTCTGTGGGCTACCTAAACTCCCTGCAGTTTTGAGGCAAAACCTTCTGTAATGTACAAATCTCCAACCACCTCCCTGCAATCCAAATCTAAGGATGTAACCAGATAACATCTAAGGCTGATAGAAGAAATTTTCCCTTTGCTGTATGTAACCTGGCTACCTAATGGTTGCACCAAAATGTCTGGAATGTGCCCTGTTTTATGGTCACCTTTGTCCTATTATTTGTCACGAAGCTTTTATCACGTCAGAACATGGTATTTGGAGTGCCAGGCCATAGTCAATTATCTCCTATTTATTATTCCCTCTGACATGGAAGCTGTGTTTCCAGTGTCAATAATAGTATGGGGTCAGGCTTTAAATTTTCATCCACACAAGAGAAAATTAATATTAATAACCAGGACAGATTTTTTTTACTTTATTTTCCACAACTGAAATATAAACTATGACAACTATGACAATGTGAAGAAACAAACACCAGGGAACACTCAAAGAAAAGCATAGAATTAATAATCAACCAACGCTTGTGTGTAACACAAATTAAGAGCCACAAAAAAAAAAGAAAAAGAAAAAGAAAAAAGAAAACCCAAAACCATTATGTAAATAAACAGAAAGTGCAAAACTATATAACATGTCTGTTGATGGCTTGAATGAGATAAGAAGACATCCTGCCTGTAAAATAAAATAGTTTTACTTAATGAGGTAATTTGAGACAATACAAATTACTAATGAAATTTGCATTTAAAAGAAGAAACTAATTTTAAGCTAAATACTCAAAACAGCTCAGTTACAAAATAAGTAACTAAGGTAGACAATTCAATCTGAAGTATCAGACAAAGAAGAAAAATGATCACACATTTAACGTGTACAAATCTTTATAGTTTTAATAATAGTTACTCCCATGTGATGTAACGGAAGTTAAAGAGTCTACGTGTATAAACATTTAACTGTGAAGTTATCATACACTGCAAACCAGAAACCATCTTTCTCACTCTGGTCTTTTGTTGAACTACTGTCTTTTTCTTATTGTAGCAGTTGAATGTTAAGCTGCAGTTGATCATTTTTAGTGTTGCTTTTGTTGGCTCTCTGAGAACATTCCATGTGTCCAGGTTGATTTGCCACTTTTGCCTTGAGTCTTATCCAGGCTTACTCGGGGGAAAACAGTCAACCCCCACAAAGATAGTAATTTATTAAATTTAGCGATATGGATAGAATCTATTCTTGTGTATCCTAGACTCCTGGCGTGAGTGTGGAATTCACTCTGATTGGAGCTGACTATGGTGTGGTGATTCTGAAGGCATCTCATGGGAGTGAAGTGGATGGAGGTCTGACTGCCAAACTCGTAGCATATGCAAAGGAGAAGCTGGATAAGCTGAAATTAGAGGATTGGATTTGGGAAGCGGAAAAGAAGCATGTTCTCCTCCGTGCTCTGTTACTTTAAGCAATTCGTGGATTACTTTTTTATTTTTATTAATTAATTACTCACAGTTGATCGCAGTTTCACCCCCCCCACCACCACCATGTCTTCCTTCAGTCCCTATCTTCGCATAAGAAACAATACAGGCAATAATAGCAACAGTAAAAGAAGACTCAAGGTAAGCCATTCTGTATGGGGGAGTATGTAGACTTTATCATTCCTGGACCATTAAGTTAAATTCACATCTAAACATTTCAAAAATGTTGTCCAGACACTTGGTGCAGAAATTGGTGTTCAAAGCTAAGTCCTAGTGATGAGGAAAATGAACCTTTCTCTCCCGGATGCCACGATCATCAGAGCCTCATCCAGGGCTCAGGACCTGAGCTCTTTACACATCACACACTGGTTAACTGTGTGACCTCTAACAAAAGAACATCAGGTTTCTACTTTAAAATCGGGGAGCTGATTGCTTCTTCAGAAAAGGGAAAGTGTAAGGAGAATTATAATGGATGGACCAGAAAAAAAATCATCCCAGAATGAAGTAATCCACAATGAGAAAGACAAATATGGTAGGTACTTATTCATAAGTGGATATTAGCTGTATAATAAAGGTTAACCTAGACCCCAAGAAACCAGGAAACAAGGAGAGTTGAAGGGGTGATGCCAGTATCTCCCTGAAAAGGGGAAATGGAGGAGATTTTATGAGTGAACTGCAGGTGGGTAAGGATGACAGTATTATTTATCAGGTAGGGGATAGGGATGAAGGGGAAGAATACTGAAAGACACTACTAGAAAGAGAGTGCATTCAGGGTCAGGTAAAAACCTCTCACAAGGGAATATCCAGGAATCTGCAAGACTCCTAGCATGAGCAGGTACCTAGCCTGAACTGGCCGTCTCCTGAGACCAGACAAGACTTCAAGTGTAGGGAGTGGGAAACCAACCCAATCACATAACCTTCAGCCTGCATTCTGTCCTGCTTATGGGATGCGCTTGGGTAAGGGTGGCCTCGAGACTGACAGAGTGGTCAACCAATGAGTGGTCCAATCTAACACCCATGCCAGGAGAGTAGCCCTGCCTGGGGCACCAGGATTCACACACTGGATGACCTACAGATCTAGGACAGGGGAAAACATGGCTGAAGGGAAAAGCTGTCAATGTCCTGAATGATGCCTAATGATTTTCTTTTCTTTTCCCCCTTTGATAATATTTTTTTAATTGAAATTTGAAACAAGCTTGTTTTACATGTCAACCCCAGTTCCCACATCCTCCCTTTCTCCCCTGTCCCCCATCCCATCTCATCCCCTTTCTGCACCCCAGGGAGGCTTATGCCTTCCATGGGGAGTCTTCAAAGTCTGTCATATCATTTGGAGCAGGGCCTAGGCCCTCCCCCATGTATCTAGGCTGAGGGAGTGTCCCTCTATATAAAATGGGCTCCCAAAGTCCAGTCGTATACTAGGGATAAATATTGATCCATTACCAGAGGCCCCATAGACTGCCCAGTCCTCCCAGCTAACACTACATTCAGGGAATCTGGGTCAGTCCTATGCTGGTTTCCCAGCTATCAGACTGGAGTCCATGAGCTCCCAGTTGTTCAGGTCAGCAGTTTCTGTGGGTTTCTCCAGCCTGGTCTAGACCCCTTTGCTCATCACTCCTCCCTGTCTGCAACTGGATTCCAGGAGTTCAGCTCAGTGTTTAGCTGTGGGTGTCTGCTTCTCTCTCCATCAGCTACAGGATGAAGGCTCTAGGATGGCATCAATTTCATCGTCAGAGAAGGGCATTTAAGATAGCCTGTCCGGTATTGCTTAGGTTGTTAGTTGGGGCCATCCTTGTAGATCTCCAGATTTCTCTTAAGACCTATAATGGCTCGCTCTATTATATCTCTTTTCTTGCTCTCCTCTATTCTTCCCCTGACTCAATCTTCCTGTTCCCTCACATCTGTGAGCTCTGGCTCCAGTGAGACCATGCCCGATTGAATGAGGTGGAGAATGATGGAGGAAGACTACTAACATCAAACCTAGGCTTCCATGAGCATTTGCACCCAAAACCTTGCACAGACACACATGTTCCCACACGCATGAAAACAAGCATGTGCACATCCCACACAATAAATAAAGAAAACGTATATGTAGAAATAGCAAATAATTCTATTGGCTACCACAAAAGTGAGCAAATGTCATAGTTTCTTATGTTCTAAGTCTCAGTCATAATATAAAATGCTGCTACACTAACAATGACTGTGTGACAGCAATGTGTTAGGCATTGCATGTACACTGCGAGGCGGAACCCTGTGATTCTTGACTTAACTTCATAAAGCTCGCTTTGTGGACTCCCTTTTGCTCTGCTGCATTTGTTTTAATTGTCCAACTAGAACAAATATGATTTGTTTTTGGATTGTATAAACTTGTATTCTGCTTTTCCTTGCCATCTCCTTAGACTGTCCAACATGCAGTGACACTCAATATTGCCTGTTGCAGAATGAGCATTGTGCATGCAGCAGACCTTTCTTCCACAATTCTCAAAGCTCCAAGGCCTGCAACTGAGGAAGATCATATTACTGACAGAAAGCCTCTTAGTGTATGGCTGCATTCTTTTAATGCCCAGTTGTGTCTTAATGAGTACCCATAACCTACACTTCCTTTTGTTTCCAAGTTCATCACAGAACACATAACTCATAGCAAACTTTTCTTACAGGATGGGTGAGAAGTAAAAATTCCCCTCATAGTTAAATTTGGCTGCTGGATGAACACATTTCAGTTTGACATCGTTCTGTGCCAGGGTAACTGTGGCAAAGGAACTGTGGGATTGTTGGTCTGATGTGAGGTCCACACCATGAGAAAGAGCCCATGTCTCACACTGCCTGGATGGTCAGGAACCAGAACCAAACACAATGGCCTGCCCGTCCCACCCCCTCAGAAAAAGACAAGGAATGTCAACGAAGGGATTCCTAATGATATTATGCTATACTCGTAGATTGGTGCTTAGTTCAATCATCATCAGAGAGGCTTCATTTAGCAACTGATGGGTACGAATACAGAGGCTCACAGCTCAAAGGTAGACAGAGCTTTGGGAACCCCTCAGAAGAGAGGTAAAGGATGATTACAGAAGACAAAGGTGTATTATGAGAACATAGCTGACAGACTTAACTAAGCAGGGCCCATAGGGCCTCACAGAGGCTGAAATGGCAATCATGGAGCCTGTACGGGTCTCAGCTAGGTCTTCTCCATGTACGTTAAGGTTTTGAAGCTTGAAGGGAAATATCAAAGCTCCGTTTTCACCTAGATCTCCTGCACTTTCACTGGAAATAGCTATCATTAAATTTTGATGAAGTTTCATTTAAAATACACAATTTATTTGCAAGAAGCCTTTTTTTTTTTTTTTAACCATTTTCACTGATTACACGTTGTTAATGGGGACCAAACTACTAAGCTGCTGTATAAATGCACAAAGGAGAGTTTAAAGGATCTGTGGCATTGATCTATTATGAAATAATATGTGTATGCTGATGAAGATTGTAGAGGGTGGGGCTAGCGGCTCTTACTGTAGAGAACGTGGTTCACTTCTGTTTACTGAGACAGCTCACAAAGATTTTTTTTTTGTTGTTGTTGTTTGAGCAATAGACTCATGACACCTAATAAATCACCGTGAAATGTAGCGGTTTAAGGGACCCATTACGCATTTCTCTCAGCAGGTTACTCGGCTCTCAGTGTTCCGCGACCCTGCTGCGGCTGTAGTTATTGAAGAGTATGATGATGGAAAACACAAAGTGGTCTCACTCGCAGAACTCCCTTTGTCTTCAGCAAGTCAGTCCTGCATCATTTCCTACATTCCAGCCACTTCCCAAAGGAATGAACTCCAAACCGGAAGTACTACGCAAGCTCTGTTTCAATTTTGTTGGCTGAGGTTCCACGGGGCACAGTAATATGACTGGCTACCATCCGTGTTACGGACAGAGGAGGAATGTGTAACGAGAGGCCATCGCCGCATCTTGTCATTCCAACAGTGCATGGATACAACCCCTCTTGCCACCATTTATGAACACGGAAACACAGAATGACTAGAGGCAAATAAATTCCAGACAAAACATAGAAAAGTCAGAATTCTTTACCCTCTAATAAACTCTAAAATGTCTCTTTTTTTTTTCAGAGTGCAGACCCATAGTCACCTTCTTTCACATAAAAAAAAAAAAATAGTTTACTGCATTTAAATGCACCTGAAGACTTGTGATTTCGTTCCCTTAGAAGAGTAATGTAATTATAGTTGATTGGAGTGTTGGATAAATGGGGTCTCATTGTCCAAGGTACATGTTTTACGTCCCAACACATGGATACATGCAGGGAAACTATGAGATTCAGCCTAGAGGAAGGAGTTATGGGATACATGTGGGGAGATTATGAGCTTCAGTCAGGAAGACTGAGTTGACACTAATAGTCTCCTGGCTCTAATTGCCATTGTTATTACAGAACAATATGTTAATATATATGAGCATTGTGAATGTGCTGTGCAGGTTTTGTGGGCCCCAGGCATTCTCCCTTTGCTAAACAGATGCTCACCATCAGTGCCCTGGAAGAAGGACTTTCCTGTTAATATCCACCGAGCACCATTGGAGACTCTAACCCCAGGAATGCTGCAGGAAGTGAGCTGCAAACTGCCTCCTCCGCTGGCATTCCCAGTCCAGCTTCAAACACGGCTGTTGGAAACGCCGTTTGTTTCTTCTTTTATGGGGTGAATTGGGCTCTGAAGACTCTATGTTGGAGGTGAGTCGGCATGAGAAAGCACGGTATTTTGCTTGGTGACAGGGAGGCCCTGGTGTGACCGCTTTTTTTAAGGATTATTTTTTTTTTTTTAAGCATCTGACATCTTTTCCTCCTCAGGGAAGCTGGGACAGCTGAAATGTGGGTTTAATGAGGCTGGTCCTTCGGCGACATGGGGCTCCATGGACACTTCGCCACGATGTGCATGCCCAGGGCACGATTATTACTTCTCTCTTCTTCCCCCGCCCCCCTTTGCTTTTCTTTTAAGTCTGTTTCCTTGTTTTAACCACTGAACAATGATTACTTACTCTGGGGGATGTTCAATGGACAAGGACACAGACGCCGTGATACTAGAGTGGACCCTGCCTTAGCTCTGTCAGGCCCATCTGTATGTCTTTTTAGAGTACCGCGTGAAGTGTTCGGCTGGGAATGTTAGGGAGGCACATGCCGACTGGTCCCTATTTGTATTGCTGGTATACCTCCTGTCACATCAGCTTTCCTCAGGCCCTGTTGGAATCAATTAATGCCTTTCAGAGATCCCGCAAGACATACCTCAACTTACTTGGGATTTCAGTGTTCCTAATAAAACACTTCAGCTTTCCCGGGCTTGCATGGCCATTTCCTAGCTTCCGACGTAACCCTGGACAATCCATTTATTTCACACAGGACCAGTATTACTCTCCACATTGCAGCTTCACACACCGAGGGCAACCGTTGAGTTACTGACCTACTTGGTGGCATCCTTCATTGTCCATGCCTTGCCTTCTTCTGTGTTTCTAATTACTCTTTTCTAAAATAACTATTCAAAAATGGTCCGTGACCCTCAGTTTCTGTTCTTACATTCTCTCACCTCATTTGCAGAAATTTTGTTCATGAAATGTCTCTTCGTATCTCATTCTCGCTCTCCATCCCTGTGTCTCAGTTTTCTCTTTTTCTGACTCTCCCTCTCCCCAGCATCCATGTCAAGAAGCCCACGATGGCCTGTGGTGCAAGCTCCAGGGCATCTAACAGCTCTGGCCTCTGTGGGCACCTGCACTAATGAGCACACTTACACGGACATATATGCACAAGAAACATTTTACCAACTTTAGATCACTTGAAAAGAAAGCCTGGCTTAAGTGAACGGATGGTGGCTGAAAAAAGCCAGACTGTAACGAGCAGCTACAGCCAGCACTATAGGTGGATGCTAGCTTGCAGTATCTCCAGAAAACCACTGCTCTCTGTGTGAAAGGAGATGGATTGCATTTTCAAGCATGGCTATTAATGAATTCAGTGAACATGTTAGTTCACCAGTTCATAAACAGGATGCATAATTACAAATGAATATGAGATGACCAATGCGATTATGAAAATTTTCCTGATCAAGTTCACATTTCTAATAGAAAATAAGCATATATGTTTAAAAGCTACAATGAGATTGATGACTAACTTATCAACCATCATAGGCCCGTCATCTAGTAGCTGATGGAAACAGAAGCAGACACCCATAGCTAAACACTGAGATAAACTGGAATCCAGATGCAGAGAGGGAGGACAAGACCAGGCTGCAGAAACACATAGAGACAGCTGACCTGAATAAGGAGGAGCTAACAGCCACTAGACTGATAGCTGGGAATCCAGCATGGACCGACTCAGACCCCCTGAACATAGGTCTCAGTTAGAAGCCCTGGGCAGTCTAAGGGACCTCAGACAGTGGAACCTGGTACACAAAAGGACTTTGGGAGCACATTCCCCCATGGAGGGATACTCCCTTAGCCTAGAGGCAGGAGGGAGGGCCTTTAGGCTAACTTGACAGATTTTGTTGACCCCTCCTGACAGGCTCCATCCTCCCTGTGGAGTGAGGTGGGGAGAATAGGATGGGAGGGTTATCGGGGGACATGGGAGGGAGTGAGAGAGAGGGAACTGGGATCAATATGTAAAATAAGAAAAAATAAATACTTTTTAAAAAGTGTGGAGGAAATTTAGAGAAAGAGAACATTCTGAAAACAGGTCTATACATCTGACAATCAGATCTCTGTAAACTGCCTTTTAATTTGACTTTTGAAACCTTTCCTGTAAACTGCCTTTTAATCTGGCTTTTGAAACCTCTCCTACCCAGTACTGGTGTAAAAACACCTTATCCCCATACTGATGTGAAACACTATATCTCTGTAGTGAGGTGAAACACTGTATCTCTGTAGTGAGGTGAAACACTGTATCTCTGTAGTGAGGTGAAACACTGTATCTCTGTAGTGAGGTGAAACACTGTATCTCTGTAGTGAGGTGAAACACTGTATCTCTGTAGTGAGGTGAAACACTGTATCTCTGTAGTGAGGTGAAACACTGTATCTCTGTAGTGAGGTGAAACACTGTATCTCTGTAGTGAGGTGAAACACTGTATCTCTGTAGTGAGGTGAAACACTGTATCTCTGTAGTGAGGTGAAACACTGTATCTCTGTAGTGAGGTGAAACACTGTATCTCTGTAGTGAGGTGAAACACTGTATCTCTGTAGTGAGGTGAAACACTGTATCTCTGTAGTGAGGTGAAACACTGTATCTCTGTAGTGAGGTGAAACACTGTATCTCTGTAGTGAGGTGAAACACTGTATCTCATTGGTAATGCCGGTGAAACACTGTATCTTAGTACTGATGTGAAACAATGTATCATAGATTTGCCAGCAATGTTCCTGTTATGATAACAATGAAATAAAAAATGAGAGATAAAAAAGTTGCAACAAAATTTCCCAACTATTTCTTGTTAAATATGTGTACACATATTTAAAAACAAAGTTTCTAGGAAGTACCTGGATAGTACTTTGTAGGAGACTAATGGTAAGAAGTCCTGAGAAAGGGAGAAAAGGTCTGGATCCCTGTCTTAAGTCAGACTTGAGAGTATTTCCCTGGGATAATGACAGTATAGACTATTTTGAGACTTGCATTTGATGATTGCTTTATCTTTATTAAGCACGGTTCTTTTGTTAAAATGGCACCATGCTGATAATAGCCCCCTTCAAAGTCTTGGCAACTTCATACCATGCTCAGGTAGAAGTTAGTGAACTCTAATCAATATCATTAACACTTTTCTAGATCCCTTCTCACCCGAGAAACGCTTGTTAATATTTCTTTTGGTAATTTTTGGCTTGATTGCTCGTGTGTGTGTTTTACTTATGTATTCCCTTCTCTAATCTGAATCCCACATAGGAACAAATCTCTCACTTTCCTGTGGACTCAGTATCAACAAAATATAAAAACTACTGAAAATTATGGTAAACCAAGAAAGATCATTGTTAAGTACCCAAAGAAAAGTTCAATGGATTATAGGACTTTGATAAAGTCATTGATGCATTTAATTTTTTTTTATTTATTTTTTTTTTACAATTGAATTTAGGTTTCAGTTTTCTAAGATCGAAACAGGTTTCTCTCTCCAAACAAAGGACCATTAATCAACAGCATCTCTAACAGCAGGGGTGGGAGAGAAAGCATGTAAGAGGCCTGAACTAACCCCCACAGCTTAGCAAGATAAAGACAATACCTTCAAATCACACCACACACACACACACACACACACACACACACACACACACACACACAGAGTGTAGGTTCTGACTTGCTGATCTTGCCTCTGATAACATGACTCACAGGTGTAGGCATCGGCATATAAATCTGCTCATGGCTTGGACCCCTGCTTTGCGTTCTTTATTGTTGCTTATATTACTTTATACAAATGATGTCATCATGTAATCTTACAAGACAAAGCTAGAATTTAGAACAATGCTGTGGTAATTTGAATATGCTCCACCCCATAATATCATAAGGAGTGGCCCTGTTAGTGGCTTTCTTGGAGTGGGTGTGAACTTATTGGAAGAAATGGGACACTGTGGGGGCGGGCTTTGAAGTTTCCTAGGCTCAGGATAGCACCCAGTGTCTCATTCTACTTCTTGTTAACTGCAAGATATAGGACGCTCAACTTCACTACACCGTGTCTGCCTGCACTCTGCCGTGCTCCCTGTCATGATGATAATGGACTGAACCTCTGAAACTGAAAGTGAGCCACCCTAAAGTTGCCATTGTCGTGGTTTTTCTTGACAACAAGAGAAACCCTAACTAAGACAAATACACTAAACCATATCCACGTTGACACTACCTGGAATTCAGGAAAGATTCTAGCAGCCTGGTTGTTGGTAGCAAGTCTCAAAGAAATGTGGGGTCATTGAGATAACAAGGGTCAATTCATGGGGAGGCAAAGGGAGGACACTTGAATATAATAGGAGGATAAGTCTTTGGTAATCGCAATTTCTGTGCGAAAATCACACACACACACACACACACACACACACACACATATATATATATGGCATTTCTATATCCACAGTATTTATAATGATTCTCTTAAATCCCCCAAGTATAATCTGCTACTGTAATTTCTACAGTTTTGCTTAAATTTCTTAAACTTTGCTTAAATTTTGTCAATGCCTTTTTCAGCATCTAGTGAGATGATCATGTGGTTTTCTTTTTCAGTTTGTTTACCTGGTGGATTACATTGATGG
Organism: Phodopus roborovskii; assembly: GCF_943737965.1. NCBI lineage: Eukaryota > Metazoa > Chordata > Mammalia > Rodentia > Cricetidae > Phodopus > Phodopus roborovskii. Next base: position 7,568,255 of record NW_026126651.1, read on the forward strand.
GTTTTTGAAAGTTGAACCATCCCTGCATCTCTGGGATGATGCTTACTTGATCAAGATGGATGATTTTCCTGATGTGTTCATAATTTTTTTTTGCCAGTATTTTATTGAGTATTTTTGCATCAATGTTCATGAGAGAGATTAGTCCATACTTCTCTATCTTAGTTGTGTCTTTGGGTGGGTTTGGTACCAGTGTAATTGTAGCCTAGTAAAAAGAGATTGGCAATGATCCATCTGCTTCTATTGTATGGAACAATTTAAGAAGTGTTGGTATTAGCTCTTCCTTGAATTTCTGGTAGAATTATGCACTAAGACCATCTGGTCCTGGGCTTTTTTTTTTTTTTTTTAATTGGGAGATTTTGATGACTGTTTCTATTTCTTTAGGGGTTATAGTTCTATTTAAATTGCTTATCTGTTCTTGATTTAAATTTGGCAAGTGATATCTGTCCAGAATATTGTTCATTTCCATTAAAATTTTTAATTTTGTGGAGTACAGATTTTCAATTTCTGACCTGATGATTCTCTGAATTTCCTCGGTGTCTGTTGGTATGCCCTTTGCATTTTTGATTTTGATAATCTGCGTGTTCTTTCTCTGACTTTTGGTTAGTTTTGATAAAGGTTGTCTATCTTTGTTTCATTGATTCTTTGTATTGTTTTCTTTGTGTCTACTTTATTGATTTCAGCCCTCAATCTTATTATTTCCTGGCATCTACTCCTGGGTGAGTTTGCTTCTTTTTGTTTGCTTCTAGAGCTTTCAAGTATGCTGCAAATTCTCTAGTGTGGCTATTCTCCAGTTTCTTCATGTGGGCACTCAGTGCTATAAATGTTTCTCTTAGCACTGCTTTCAGAGTGTCCCATGGGTTTAGGTGTGTTGTGCCTTCATTTTCATCGAATTCTAGGAAGTCTTTGATTTTTTTTTTCTTTATTTCTTCATTTATCCAGGATTGATGCAATTGAGCATTGTTCAGTTTCCATGAGTTTGTAGGGTTTGTGCAATTTCTGTTGTTGTTGAATTTTAATTTCAAGCATGGTGAGAACATGAGGGATTGGAAAGATTGAGTCGGGAGATGAATAGAGCAGAGCAAGAAGAGACACATCAATAGAGGGTGTTGTTATGGTTTAAAGAGAAATCTGGCACTAGGGAATTGTACAGAGGCCTACAAGGATGACCATAACTAGGAATCTAAGCAATAGTGGAGAGGCTACCTTCAATGTTCTTCCCCTACAATGATGACTAACTTAAATGTCATCCTAGAGCCACCATCCTGTAGCTGATAGAAGCAGAAGCAGAGATCCACAGCTAAGCACTGAGCTAAACTCCTGGAATCCAGTTGTAGAGAGGGAGGAGTGATGAACAAGGGGGTCAATACCATGCTGAGAAAACTCACAGAGACAGCTGACTTGGACAAGTACGAACTCATGAACACAAGTCTGACAGCGGGGGACACAATGTAGGACAGAACCAGGCCCCCTGAATATAGGTTGCAGCTGAGAGACCTGGACAGTCTGAGGGGCCTCTGGCAGTGCAACCAGTATTTATCCACAGTGCACAAATGGACTTTGGGAGCCCATTCCCCATGGAGAGATACTGCCTTCGCCTAGCTACATGGGGGAGGGCCTAGGCTCTGTCCCAAAATACTCAACATAATTTGATGAACCCTCATGGAAGCCCTCTCCCTCTCTGGGGAGAGGATGGGCACTGGGATTGGGGGTTGTTGGGGTCATGGGAGGATGGGAGGGAAAGGGAACTGGGATTGATATGTAAAATGGGATTGTTTCTAATTTAAATAAAATTTATAAACAAATTAAGTGCTGGACACCTAAAACCTCATTTAACTTATTGCATTCTGTGTTGCACGCTGTTGCATACAATGTTGAGTTGCTACAGGCATTGTATGTAAAAGGTATTTTTTCCTTAGTTTCAATGGTGTCTGTTGTAATTTTAAAAAGCAACTTGAGAAAGATGCATGTGACAGAGTTCAAGCAGTGGGTTTTTTTTTTAATAAGAGAAAAAGATCATACAAAGGGGAAGGGGATAGGCCACACTGGCCTCAGGGAACAGGAGTCGTGGGGGAGACAGGGGGTGGGAGAGGGAGAGAAAGGAACAGATAGAAAGGGGGAGAGAGAGAGAGAGAGGGATGGGAGGGATGGGAAGGCGGGCAGGGCCCTTTAAAAGAGGGACACAGTGAACGGGCACAGGTGGTGCTCTTAGTGGCAGCTGCTGATAGCTCACCCTGTCAGAACTCCAAGGGCAGGTCAGTACAAATGCCTAAACACTAACAGTGGCAGCTTATAAACTATAATATTGACCACTGTAATAGCCGCATCTTTTTATATTTCCAAACACTGCATTGTGAGGGAAGTATAAAAGGCGTTTGCAAGGGAGAAAATGAATGGGAAGCAATGAGGAACAAAGTTAATTTTAACTCTCTAAACAACAAAACTCAGAACGGAAAAGGGCCGCCGGAATATAGTAAAATGATTAGGAACTCATCAATTGAAAATGTATGTTCTCAAGGGTGCATGCCATGATTCTGCACAAATAAAATGACTGTTGGCAACTTAGAAGATACGATAGTCGTTGTATGAATGTATGTAAAGCAGGTATGTAAAGACACTAGAGAAGTAAGTGAAAATTTAAAGATACCAAGAACGTGCTTCTGAGCTTCAGGTTTTCATTTTAAGCTGAAATACTAGAATCAATGGGACCATAAACAGAACATCTGAAGATTCCAATGTATTGTATCCAATGGGTGCAAATGAGAACACTCAAGTTTACCTTTTAAAGGTCTTTCAGGCCATGCCTCTCCAGGTGTGTTAGATCCACACAAACCCTTCTATCTCAGAGCATCTAGCATTAACATTCTCACTGTAGTCCACTGTCAAACGGTTCCACCCTCAAGTTACCTAGTGGATTGCTGTGGTCTGTAGGACTTGGCTACAGCAACATGCCCTAGCAAGGGCTTCTGGGTTTGAGGATTGTGTTGAAACAGTTGTCTTTACCTCAAGTACGTTTGTAAGTACCCAGGAACCTCGACAACAGCACCAATTCAGGAACAAAACTTCACTGTCAGATGCAATTGTCAGCAAAGTTTAAGATATGGTATGTTCCTGCAGAGACGCCGCTTCTTTCGTCAAGCAGGCTATTTTAAAAACTTAAAGACATATAGTCAGTTCAGTGTTACAGCCTGTGCAGTGTCCCTTCTCTCTAGAAAGACATCAGAAAGTCATCGCATCAGTGGTTACTATGGCAACACCACAGAAGATTCTTACCCAGTGCTGTCATGCTCTGTGTGGAACACTGCTGACAAATTCTGACCGAATACACCTAGCACTTAATTTCACCGTTTAGCAGTCTTCCAGCTGCATCACATTCTTTTCCTGATGGTTATGTTTTGCTCAAGGTCTCCAGTGTTCTCTCTTTCAGTGATGTTTTGTTGGTAGTCATGAAGGTGAGTGAAACTCTATTAAATGCACATGAAGAACACCTCACAGATCACAGTTCTAATAATCTGGATTTACAGCACTTGGTTGTGTTGAGCCTGCCTCACATTGTTTCACAAGCTAGTCTTGAGCCAATGGTTTAAGTTATCTCGATGCTTCTCCAGAGTATCCAAGAATAAAGCTGCACACTGCTATGCCCGACAAAGTTAATCAAGTGTGATATGAAAGTCTGGAAACAGCATGATAGGATTCTGGTAGGGACTCATTTATTATGAGAACTCCCTTCTTGGCTGAAAAACAATTGCCTACTTCTAATTTTGCCTTTAAGTAGTGAAGGAAGAGAAAAACTCTAGATATTACCCATCAGAACAAGGCTCCACCCTTATTACCCCAGTTTACACTGATTAGTCCCCGAAAATTCCTTACCAATGCAATCCCTGATGTCAGGGATTCATGGATTTGGGGAAGACACACTTCCATTCATGCAACTCATTTCTATTTCTTTATGGAAAAAGAAAAGAAAGAAAAACCACTGAAAATCACAAAAAAAATTGTGTAAAAGTTTATATGGGAATGCATTCAGCTCTGTGTGTAGTTGTGGTCCATATCCATGACTCATGCCAATTATTGATTGGAAGTATCTGAAATAGCAAAGCCTAAACATTTGCAGATCCTTTTTTTTTTGTCTTTATCCTTTATCCCTTAAAATATAAAGTATTTGCAAAAGCTTTCATTGTATCAGGCATTAGTAGCAATAGAAATGAATGAAAGCCTACGGGATGATGTATATAAAACATGAAAATTCTACAACATAAACAACTTGGAGTCTTGGGACTAAAACATCAAATAAAGAGTCAATCATATATTCTATTGTTTATATTGCATTATTTATGATAATAAATTTCAGTTGGAATGAAATATGATGCTTTCAGGAAGCAGTAAGAAGAAGTAAGCTAAGTAGAACTTGGTTAATATTTAAGACAGTGCTAGCCGATAAGAAACTAGAAACTGGCCAACAGCTTTATATCTAAAAAAAAAGAAAGAAAGAAAGAAGAAAGCTAATGGCTCCTACTCCTCCTTCTCTTTTGGTCCAACTGAACCCAAGCTTTTGGATGACACTAACCACACCCAAAATACATATGAATTTACCATCTATGGAAAGCCCTCCCAGGAAGAACCAGGGTACTCAACCAATTTCCCAAGTATTTCTTAACACAATCAAATGACCAATGTGTTTGCCCCTTCTTAGTTTTATGCTCCTATATAAGCATACATTTCATTAGCATCATATGCAACCATGGCTTACTTAACACTCTAAGGTTTCTGAATAAGCCTATGTACCAGGTATCTGATGGGCAGAGCTCTATTGACTTAGTTTTCCTGAAATGTTTTGTGGTTCCAAATTGCTACTGTGCACATTGCAGCCAGTTAGGAAAAGACAGTACCCTGGAAAAGGACAATAGTGTGGAGTTTTGCAAGGCCTTCAGGATCATTTTGTGAGCACAGGTGGAAATCTTAAAAGGGAACCTCTGTAGTGCTGGAATTACTGGAATTCATTTATACAAATCTTCTCATTTTACAAGCTTACAGTGGCTCAGAAATGCCGCCCCTTCAATCCTGATGGCTGCTCACGGGAACACTGATCGGCTATTAAAATGGTAAGTGGGCCTGGTTCTAGAAAATGGTTATCTCTGTTCACTTAGGGGCAAATGAAAATGATCTCAACAGAGAAAGGCATTTTTATTACTTTCCAAGGTGGAAAGATTTCACAAGGGGATTCGACTCTGACGTGCTTATGGCCTGGTCTGAGGTTGTTAATTAAACCTGGCTGGAGAAAGGCCAGGAAGGGACAGCAGCTAGTTAATCTAAGGGTTCCCCCAGGGAGCTAAATTTGTCTGGAACATAAATCTTAAACTTTCCCCAGTAATTCTATTTTTTCCCTTTCACTGGGTGCTTTCTGCCAACAGACATAAATATGTCTAAATCACCACACAGGAAACAAAAGTATGCAAGAGCTGTGTCTCCATGTTCCTGTACCAGTGCAGCCATTACATAACTTCTCTACAAGACAGCAAAAGATTCAGATTAGGAGTGAGTCTACAGTGTGTTAGTGACTCAGTCTTCCTGCCCCCTCATGCCCTCCTCCACCCTCTTCTTCTTCCCTTCTATTTTTTTCTAACTCCCTCTCCCACCCCCAGGCTGATAATTTGCTCAGGAGATCTTGACCCTTTCCCATTTTCTGGGGAACCATGCATGTCTCTCTTAATGTCATCCTTTTTTCCTAGCTTCTCTGGAGGTGTGGATTTTAGGATGGTAATCATTTGCTCTATATCTAATATGCATATATGAGTGAGTACATACCATGTTTGTCTTTCTGTGGCTAGGTTACCTCAATCAGAATGTTTTTTTATAGTTCTATCCATTTGTCTGCGAATTTAAAGATTCCATTATATTTTCCCCCTGAATAATAATTCCATTTTGTAAATGTACCACATTTTCTTTATCCATTCTTCAATTGAGGGTCATCTAGTTTCTGGTGGTATGTAGAAGACTGCAGATATATATATATATATATATATATATATATATATATATATATATATATCACCATCCACAAAACTTAAGTCCAGATGGATCAAAGACCTCAACATAAATCCAGCCACACTGAAACTCTTAATGAGATTGTGGGAGGTACACTGACATCAACAATTAATAAAAGGAACCTCCTGAAACCGAGAAGCTTCTGTAATGCAAAGGACACAGTCAACAAGACAAAATGGCAGCCCACAGAATGGGAAAAGATCTTCACCAACTCCACATCTGACAGAGGGCTGATTTCCAAAATATACAAAGAATTCAAGAAGCTAGTCACCAAAACACCAAATAATCCATTCAAAAAGTGGGGTACAGAAGTAAATACAGAATTCTCAATAGAGGAATCCAAAATGGCGGAAAGACAGTTATGAAAGTGCTCAACATCCTTAGCCATCAGGGAAATGCAAATCAAAGCGACTCTGAGATACCATCTTACTTCTGTCAGAATGGCTAAAATCAAAAACTCCAAAGACAGTTTATGCTGGAGAGCATGTGGAGAAAGCAGAACACTCCTCCACTGCTGGTGGGAGTGCAAACTTGTTCAACCACTTTGGAAATCAATATGGTGATTCTTAGGAAAATAGGAAATCACTCTACCTCAAGATCCAGCAATTCCACTCTTAGGAATATACCCTAAGGATGCACATTCATACAAGAAAGACATCTGATCAACTATGTCCATAGCACCATTATTTGTAATAGCATATTTTAATTTGTTATATTTGGTTGCTATCACTTAGAATTCTGTTCTTTTCTAATGAGAAGTAGAAAGTGGATCCAGAGGAGAGGGGAGCTATGGAGGAAGTAGGAACAGTAGAGGGATGGTGACTGTAATCAGGATATATTAAATTAGAAAATAATCTATTTTGATAAAAGGGGGAAAGGCACATTTAAAAGTGAGCTCTGGATGGAGGAAGCTAGGGGTGGGCTTTGAGCTTTACAGCCTGACCCCACATCCTGTCCTCACCTTTTACTTCCTGTATCTGGATGAAGTGTGATCTCTCTGCTTCCTGTCCACCAGCCTGACCTCACATTCCTGACTCCATTCCTTCCTTGCCATGGTCAAGTGCATCCCTTCTGGAACTGTGAGCTAAAATAAGCGGTGCTGTCATCTTGTTTTAAGGCTTCTGATTTTAAACATGTTGGAACATTGCTGAAGCAAGAGACCCTTGTTCTTTAGCAATAAAGCATGTGGTAATATAGCCATGTACAAATTCTCCTGATGCAGTCTAGGCTCATCTCTACTATTTTCAAATGAATGCCATCTTTACCGAACCCTAATAACTCTGAGTGCATGAATCAAAGTGTGACACGTGTCCGTTCAAGCTTGGTTCCTTGGTGTGTTATGTCCAGAGTGTGTGATGTCTTGAGCAATTGGGTCTTACTGTCAAGTCCTTTAGGGCAACAAAGACTTTAACAACTCAGAGGGAGGCTTCCTGTGCTTGGCCCTGGGGTTTAGAACAGAGGTGCCCTCTGTGTAAGCAACTGAAGACTACCTGCCTGTGGAGAAAAGCAATGGGGTGCAGCTCAGCCCATTTTCCTGCACTTCCTTCTGTCCTCGAGGATGCCTTGAACCTGACACTGGTGGAACTACATGGTTTAATGTGATGAAGGCTCCATCAGGCACACAGGATATGTTTGGTAAATGATACTCAGCACCATGTGAAAGCATAGTCACTTAAAATAAACTGTCACAACGTTTAGAAGTCACAAACTGTGACCTGGAAGGAAATCATGAAGCTACATCTCATCCTGCATCATGTGACCTTGTTGCTGGGATCAAGAAAAGCCCCAAAGCATCAGTAACTCTGATTAAGCGTTGATTGCTGCTAGGCACTGCAAATGGCTGTCAGGAAGAATGAGCCAGCCAGCTCCTCTCAAATGAGGCAGGTGTGAGCCTCCTACAGACCTAGGCATGATTCCTAAATGTTAGAATGAGGAATTATAAATGAAGCTCATTACAGATAGGGTTAGGAGGCATTTGTTAGGTAGGAAAGCTGCTTATGGGAGATGCAGCTTGTTAATGCAAGGGAAAAAATGACTTCCATCAGGCAATGTCTCTTTTATTATGTGGCTGCTGCAGTGTTTTCAGAGTCTCACAAAGGCTTATTATGAAACAAAATATGTTTAATAAACCTGACTGAGTGTAGAACATCAGAATGATAATTAAGAAAACATTACAGGGAAAGTATGATTTATGTTTTACTGAAAAAAGTAAAAGTTAATGATTATGACACAGAGCATTTTAAGATGGTAAGTTCTATGTTTAAAACAAACAAAACTGTGCCCTAAAGAAAAAAAAAAACAAAGTTGTGAAAGTTTCCATAGCTTTTCCCTTCAGTAAAGCATTGCAGACATAGCCACATTCTGGAGAAGTTCCCAAGGATGGGTGGGTGTTCCTCTTTTATGTACCCATCTTGCTGTCCATGAGACATGAGGAAAGAATTTAGCCTAAAAAGCCTCTCTGATGACACTGGTCTCTGGGAAGATTCTCCTAAATTTGAACTCCCATGTAAGGGATATTAAATTATCTTTACAGTTTAAATAATTCTGGAGGCCTATGTATGAAAATTGTACATTTTGTAAATGAAAAATGTTCTAGATTTTCTTCCATATATTAAGTTTGAATTTCTTTTAAAAAGGCATGAAGGTAGGAAAGGGCAGTTTTGGAACGAGGAAGAAAATCAACACATGTGCCTGGAGAAAGGATTGGTCTCCAGGGGTAAATGTGGACAAAGCACATTACATAGATACGCACATGTTATAGTGAAAACATTGCTTTGCAAAGTCAATAAAATATATACTAGTCAAAAGAGTAAAGGAAAAAATCATCAATAAATTTTATTTTCAAAAAGAGAAAAATAGTTGAACTCCTCCAGGAAGTAAGCCCTACAGAGACTTAGTTTCTACACAGAGTACTACAGTACTAGCATCTGATCACTTTAGAGTCTAATTAGTCTAAATTCCTCTGAAGCCAGTTCTTCATCTCCAACACAGGGTGAAAATTATTACTTTTGTCCTCTTAGGAGGATTAAAGGAACAACACCTATGTGCGTCACTTAGGGCACATAGTGGGCTGTCATTAACTGTGTCATTTCTGCATCTGGTAACAACACTTTCCCCCATGACCTGAAAAACTGCTTTTAGGATCACCGATGACAATGTCAACCAGAATGAGTGTGTGTAGAGGTCGGGAAAATGTCACTGGACCACATGTCTCAGGAGACATGTGTGACATAAATAGAGATACCAAGTCATACAGATGAGTAGGAGTACACTGAATCCCCCAGGGCAGAGCTCACATTTTTATTAAGCCTCCTCAGAGCTGGAGGTTCATGATTGAGTGGTGGGAGCTCATACTTCTTCTTTGGGTGAGAACTTTCAACACTGCCCTTATGATAGATGGATGTGATCAATCAATACACAAACAATTCATGAAAGGCAGCATCCCAAAAGTGTCAGAAGTACTCTCAATCCTTTTAGCCCAATAAAATCAAGCCTGAAGTTTTTTTTTTTTTTTTTTTTTTTTTAAGATATTGCGGTTCAAACCTTCGACCATGAGTCTTAATTAGAATTCCATCCTCCATTGTGTAAATGTACCACATCTTCTTCATCCATTCTTCAGTTGAGGGGCATATAGGTTGCTTCTAGGTTCTGGCTATTATAAATAATGCTGCTATGAACATAGTTGAACAGATGTCCTTGTTGTATGAATGTGCATCTTCTGGGTATATGCCTAAGAGTGGAATTACTGGATCTTGAGGTAGACTGAGTCCCGTTTTCCTGAGGAACCACCATACTGATTTCCATAGTGGCTCTAAGAGTTTGCACTCCCACCAGCAGTGGAGGAGTGTGCCTCCTTTTCAACATGCTCTCCAGCATAAACTGTCTTTGGAGTTTTTGATTTTAGCCATTCTGACAAGACTAGATGATATCTCAGATTGTTTTGATTTGCATTTCCCTGATGGCTAAGGATGTTGAGCACTTTCTTAAGTGTCTTTCAGCCACTTTGGATTCCTCTATTGAGAATTCTCTATTCAGTTCTGTACCCCACTTTTTAATTGGAGTATTTGTGTTTTAGTGACTAGCTTCATGAGTTCTTTGGATATTTTGGAAATCAACCCTTTGTCAGATGTGGGGTTGGTGAAGACCTTTTCCCAGTCTGTGGGCTGCTGTTTTGTCTTGTGGGCTGTGCCTTTGCGTTAACGACGCTTTTCGATTTCAGGAGGTCCCGTTAATTAATTGTTGATCCCAGTATTTGTGCTACTCAGCAGAAAAACATAACATAACAAAACAAAACAGAACAAAACAAAACAAAACAAAAAAACCAATGGAATCTCAAAATTTGCAGGCAAAGGGATGGTACTAGAAGAAACCACTATGAGTGAAGTAACCCAATCCCAAAAAATACAAACATGGTATATACTCGCTCATATATGGTTTTTAGAGTACAGCAAATGATTACTGGCCTACAATCCACACCACCAGAAAAACTAATAAACCCGAGGACCCTAAGAGACACACATGTGGTCCCCTGAAGAAGGGGGAAGAGACAAGATCTCCTGAGCAAATCGGGAGCATGGGGTGGGGGCAGTTAGGAGAAAGATGAGGGGAGAGATAAACATGAGGGAGCAGGTAGATTATGTCAGGGAAGAATAGAGGAGAGCAAAAACAAAGATACCATAATAGCTGGAGTCATTATAGGTTTTAAGAGAAATCTGTCACTGGGTAAATATCCAGAGATACTAGGATGACCCCAACTAACAATCTCAATCTAAATAATAGTGGAGAGGCTACATTAAATGGACTTTCCCAGATAGTGAATTTGAAGACTAACTTTTATGCCATCCTAGAGCCTTCATCTAGTGACTGATGGAAGCAGAAGCAGACACCCACAGCTAAACACTGAGCCTACCTCCTGGAATCCAGTTACAGAGAGGGAGTCGTGATGAACAAAGGGGTTAATACCAAGTTGGAGAAACCCACAGAAACTGCTGACCTGAACAAGGGGGAGCTCATGGACTTCAGTCTGACAGGTAGGAAACTATCATAGGACTGACCCAAACCCCCTGAAAGTGGGTGTTAGTTAGGAGGACTGGGCAATCTATGGGGCCTTTGGTAATGAATCAGTATTTATTCCTAGTATATGAATGGACGTTGGGAGCTCATTCCACATGGGGGAGGACTTAGGTCCTGCTCCAAATGATATGACAGACTTTGAAGACTCCACATCGATGGCCTCACCCTTTCTGGGGAGCAGAATGTGGATGGGACAGGGGTTGGTAGGGGGAACAGGATGGAGGGGGCAGGAACTGGGATTGACATGTAAAACAAGCTTGCTTCAAATTAAAATTTAAAAAAACGTAAAACAAAAAAAAAAATTGCATGCCCTTCCACAGTTTCCACAGGGACACTTACAACTAGACTGTGACTGAACACAATACTTTGGGGATAAACCAATATTCAGAAAGGAAAACAGGGAATGAACGCCAGACCATGGGGGACTATATGGTACCATCTGAACATCAAGGTACTGCCTGGCCACCTACAGCAGGCAGTGAGGTGTACTCCTCAGAGTATACAGAATCTAGAAATCACTACCCCTTCTCCCAAGGATAGATGCTAGAGCAAGTAGTCAGAACAAATTAGGGATAGGACCACACAAAGGCCTGGCCGATGGATTTGGGCTGGGTAGGAGAAATAAAAGGAGAAGCTGAGGTTTGAAGTATCACTGAAGCCTTAAAACTTTCATGAAGAATTCCCTGAGCATTGGATTTCACTGTGGGTCCTTTAAGCTTCATCCGTGTGTTATTGTCACAGTGGTGTCTCTGAATAAGATGGAGTACCAAGTGCTTGGTGGGAAGCATACATACCAGGTGAGTGTAACAGTCAGTTCAAACCTACTTTGTTTTAAAGTACGCTAATGTCAGGGCTAACACTGAAAGTTCATTTTGCTGACTAGTTTTCTTCACCTTATTCCTTTAAAAAGATGTGGGGTTTAGTTTGAATAATAAGGAGGAGTTAAATTTTCCTATAAGGCTATTCAAAAGATATGCATGAAGGTGCCATCAAAAATAATGATATGACACGAGATTTTTAAAAAATTGTAGAATTGATTTTACCCCCCAGGAAATAAAAAATGATAGTTGTTCTCTTTCCATGACTACCTAAATGCACAAATGCATCCAGGATGAGCGTGCTAAGAGGTCTGTGAGTGAGCCAGGTTCCCTGTCTGCAGCTGTCAAGCATGGAAGAGTCACTGGGGTTTTGGTTAACGGAGACAGCATAAACTCACCTTTGATTTTAATTTCATAATTTGATAACTATACTCTGAAATATCAGTCATTCAAATGTAGAAAAACTCAGCACAGCATAAGTCACAAGATCAAGTCTTCACCCATGCAATCCTTTCTAGATAGTTGTTCATTTTTCTTCCTGTATTCCCTTTTACACTGAGGTTAAACCAAAGTTTTTATCTTCAAAGTGAATCCGTTATAGTCAGCTTCACTCGGTTTGGCTCATGGATGAAATCCATGAAAGACTTTCTATATAAGACCACGGGCATTTTTCATGAAAATAAATTGCTAAATTCTCATCAGTGTTTTTCAATTATCAGTTCTACTAATCAAACATAAAAGCATTTTACCTTCACTCAGTTAATGGTCCCTCATAGAGGCACGACCTGTGTTCAATATCCTTTCTGATGAATAGAGTGGCACAATGGCAAAGTGCGTGGGAGAAGGAGACAATGAAGTAAATGAAATGCATGTGCATTGTGTCAAACAACAATAATTCACAGGAGAAAGATAAAGCCAAGGGGAGAGGTAGGTTTGCAGGAATGAGAAAGACAGATTAAACTGAGTAGTTCGTAAAGGCGCGTGTGCTGAGGAAATAATTACAGTTAACTATCTTTTTAAAACCGTGGAAGACAGTATTACATGTCAAGTCAGCCTTTGCCTGATGTGGGAAGGGAGCTAGTGCAGACAGAAGAGAATATACCCGAGAGAGCAAGCAGGGGGTAAGGGACTCTACAGGGAGACTGGGTGATCATGGAGTACTGAGGACAAATTTGAATGGTGTCTGTTCTCTGAGAAGTGAAGGTCAACAATTCACCACCAAAATCCAAGAATAAAATCAGATCCCCGTGCTCTAAAGACAAATTATAAACTATTCCTTGATGAGGCATTGGGCTGTTTTAGCACTCAAAGGTTCTTGTTGCCAAGGCTGATGACCTGATATCCATTGATCCCAGGAGCCCACTTGGTGAAAGGAGAAAATGAACTCTTCTAACTCTTTTCCAGCCACCACATGAATACCATGGTACGTACAGAAAAACATGCATACACATCAACATATAAAAGCTCATACAAACTAATAATCATGGGAGAAAAATAATGGGAGAAAAATACTCTGAGATGAGATGCAGTTGTCTTTTGGCAATTATGAAGTGATCCCCCCCACAAAGGATTCTGTTATGAGCCCTTTCCTGGTCCCACACTGGCGTCAGCCCCAAATAACACACAGAGACACTGTATTAATTATAATGCTGTTGGCCAATGGCTAGAGCTTCTTATTGGCTAGCTCTGTCTTAATTATTTACCATAATTAGTAATAATGTATTTCTACGTGGTCTTATCTTACCATCTTCTCCTCCTGAGATCACATCGCGACTCTGTCCTATGTTTCTCAGAATCCTCCACCTCTCCTAGTTCCACCTATCTTGCTTCCCTATTGGCCAACAGTGCTTTGTTCATTAACCAATAAGAAAAACATATTTAAGGAATGATATCTCCGATCATCTCCTCTTTTCTGTCTACATAAAAAGAAGGGCTTTAACTTTAATATAGTAAAATAAATAACAAAATAGTTATCAAATAAGAACTATAGTTAACAATATTTAGTCTATTAACATTATCAGGAATTAATGAAAATATTCTATAATCTATTCTATCTTTGTGACTCTAAAGTCTTATATGTAACTTACTTTTAATCCTAACTAAGGAAAACTATAACTATCTGTGTTCAAATCCATCCAAGACCATAGAAGGATAATGTATAAACTCTAGAAATGACAGAGACGTCTTGCTACCTGGTCAGTCACCCAAAATTCTTCTGTAATGTTCCATCTTCAGCCTATAGACCACACTGAGTCTGGTAGACTCCTCAGCAAAGCAGGAAACTCAACTGCCTGCATGTACTGACAGGTCGTCAATCACTTTCTGTCCTGCAGAATGTCTGGCAGTCTCCTCCATGAAGGAGGGACCCATCATCAAGGTCCATTTTGTTTCAGCAATCATTTTCCTGTGAATCTTGTATGTCCAACTTAAACAGCATAAAGTCAAACAGGCCAGACAAGAGCATTTTCTTGCCCAAATGTCTAGTCTTGACATATTGGGAGTAAACTCCATAATAAGTTTCTTTGATGACTATCTTCCTTTCTGACACAGGTGGTGTTGTCAGGAGCAGTTATGTCTCATTGTCAAGGAAAATCCTAAACCATTTTAAATGCCATATTCTGTAGGTCTTTGAAAAGTTTCTATATATATCTGGAAAACCTAAGTAATGTAACTAGTAATTTTGACTATCATAGGTAACTATCTATAATTTGTACTTAATTATACATTACATATTTAAATGAGCTATACAAACACAATACCTAAACAAGAGGATAAAATATATGTATAACTACATTGGCCTTAAATTTGTATCAATAAATGAAAATCCATACCAATGTATTTATTCTTACATCATTTTTTTTCTTTTTTCTTTGGAAGGAGATTGACTGTAATTATTAACCATTCACAACCAACCCCTTAAATGAAAATAAACATTTATAAACAATATTTGGTAATTTGGTCTTTGTTCTTTCCAAACTGCTTCCTGCTGGTAAGGGGCACTGTCATGGGGATTCTAAGAAGATGCAGAAATCCTGGCTGTAGTCTGCAAGGCTGCCTTGACCCAGCTGTTTTGAATGTTGGATCACTTGGGACACTGCTTCAGGGGGTCTTGCTTCATCAAATGATATTATTCTGGAAGGAATCTACAGCTTTTTATTTTCTGTGGAAACATAAAGTTTCTTTTCCAAAGTAACACATCCTGATACTTAAAATTTGAAGTCAAAGCATTTTTAAAATATATAGATTGGATCAATCCAGCAGCATTTCTTTTAGCAGTTGTTGGTATTCCTCAGCAGTCGAACAATTTAAAGACAACACAACAGCATACAGTATCCAGACCCTCTG
The DNA here is from genome assembly GCF_943737965.1 of Phodopus roborovskii. Taxonomy (NCBI): domain Eukaryota; kingdom Metazoa; phylum Chordata; class Mammalia; order Rodentia; family Cricetidae; genus Phodopus; species Phodopus roborovskii. Next base: position 7,583,533 of record NW_026126651.1, read on the forward strand.
TCTAGTTTTTATCTTAATATGACTTTTTTATTACTCTATTTAGTTTACTTTTGTTTTTTCGAGACTAGATTTCTCTGTATGACTTTGGCTGCCCTTGAACTCATTCTGTACACAAGGCTGTCTTTGAAATCACAGCGATCTGCTTGCCTCTGCCTCCAGAGTGCTGGGATTAATGGCTTCACTTAGAATGTTTCTTTTTGTTGTTGTTGTTTGTTTTTTTTTTATACACTACTTCACAGACTCAAAAGTAAATCACTTTTACAAAGCAATCAAACTGTCACATATTACCTATGACTATTCTCACAGACTGGCCTGCTTTAGCAAGTATAATGCCTATTATAAATCATGCTAAACACAAGAAACAGTTCTGTACATGCCTGTGTGGGTAATCACCTGAAACTGAAAGCTGAAAGTCCTTTCTAGTGTCTTGTTACAGAATCATGTGTCAAAAAAAAGCATATGTCATGTACCTTGAATAAACCATCTTCAGTGTCCCTTCATCTACGAGTTCTCAGTTTACAGTAAACGATGTCTCTTAAATTTCATGTCTGACATAATTTCAATAGCCTTTAGCTCACTCTCTTTCTGGAAGATACTCTTATACACAGAGCCTGTTTAGGATGCTGGATCTCTACTTTCAGTTCCATAAATGAGTCATTTAACCTCCTTGCCCTTTAAAAATAGAAATAAATTGTTCCCTGGACTATTCCATCTACTGAAATATCTATTGGTGAGATAATGTCTACAAAACGGACTGAATGCCTCACCAAAAAGCAATTTGCTGCATTTTTTGACACTAAAACTGAAAAAAAAAAACATATGGAAGCAGAGATGGTGGATAAAAGATAAATGCAAATGTCTACGACTTGATGGAGGCGAGGATGGATGAAGAGGTCTAATACTTCACATGAATAAGGGTGAAGCAGAGGTCTATGGTTTAACAGAGATGAGGAGGGAAGCAGAGGTCTGTGACCTAAGAGCGATGAAGGATTGTAGCAGAAGTGTATGACTTCACAGACATGTGGGGATAGAAGCAGATGCTTATGACATCACAGAGATGGGGAATTGAATGTAGATGTTTGTAACTTCACTGAGATGATGATGAAGGCAAGGTCTGTGATTCACAAGGGTATAGGACAGATGCAAATGTCTATGACTTTACAGAGTTAGGGTATGAAGGACACCTCTTGCCTACAAAAGGGAGCCTGCTGTTCTGTGATGCCAAAATAGTTGAAGGGAAGAGTCTATTGCCTCTGTTGAATGTATTTCTGCTGATAACAAGTATTTTTAATTGAGTCTGTAGTTACAGAGAAATCAAAGGATGCCCATAAAGTTTTCCAAGACAGGTAACAAGAGGACAAAAATGCCAAAAGAATTAATCTCGTCTATATTTGTGAGTGGTGCTAATGTTTACAAGGGTCAGCAAGGTACAAATCCCTTTTCCATGACAGAGTTCTCTAACAAATCTAATCACTCTGCAAAGCCAGTGAGGGCTCTGACAGCTCACCGCATCTTTCTAAGGCTCCAGATGCCAGCATTGCCTTTCTTTTATTGAGGTTGCCCTTTCCTTCCAGCTGAAGCTAAGCCACCATATTTCTCTATTTCTTCTTTCCAACAAAAAGCACACTCTGGCCCCTGGTGTCTGCATCCTGGCTTTCCCATCAAACCTTTGTTCCACGACTTCTGTCACATCATCGCTTGCCCAGCATTGTGAGCATTTGACTTTCTAGCAGCATATTTCTGGGCTTTGCCTTGTGCACATCGCCTTGCCAGGGATGCCTTTCCCTCCTGATCAGCAGTATGGTAAGATGCTCCATGGCCAGGCTCTGGAATGTCTCAAAATCCAGCCACCCATCCTGACCATATACCTTTGAGCAAATATTTCAATTCCTTTGTTTTAATAACTGGTTTTCTAAAATAATATGACCATAGCACCCTTATTATTCCAGCAATCTGATTAAATGAGGTAATTTGTACAAGGGAAACATTAGCACACACAAAGTAACCGCAGGCTTTACAGTGAGTCCTGTCTTTTATCTAAGCCTTCACATTTTCCCAGAACTTATTTCCTTGCTTTGAATCTTCCTATTTTCTCTGAAGATGGTGGATCTAACTCATTACTTTGATCTATTCGTTTTTATTCATTCTTTTTAAATTAATTTTTTATCTAAATTAAAAACAATCTTATTTTACATGTCAATCCCAGTTCCCCCCTCCCATTCTCCCATGCCCCATCCCACTCCCCATCTATTCCTCAGGGATGGTGAGGTCTACCATGGGGGGGATCATCAAAGTCTGTCACATCTTGCAGAACCTAGGCCATCCCTCGTGTATCTAGGCTAGAAGAGTATCCCCCCCCCATAGGCAATGGGCTCCCAAAGCCCATTTGTACACTAGGGAAAAAAATACTGGTTCCACTTCCAGAGGCCCCATACATTTCCCAGGCCCCACCAACTGACACTCATCTTCAGGGGGCCTGGTTCAATCCAATGCTGGTTTCCCAGATGTCAGACTAGGGTTCTTGAGCTCCGATTTGCTCAGGTCAACTGTCTCTGTGGGTTTCCCCCAGCATGGTCTTGACCCCTTTGATCATCATTCCTCTGTCTCTACAACTGGATTCCAGGAATTGAGCACAGTGCTTAGCTGTGAATCTCTGCTTCTGCTTCCATCAGCTACTGGATGAAGGCTCTATGATGGCATTCATCATTCTCATTATAGTGTATAATAATCTTATGTGTTTGAAATTACTCATTTTAATATCTCTTATATATGGAACTATAGATATTCCATTTATGTTAATCTCTAAAAGGTAACAGATTCTTAGAATGCATATATTGAAGTGGGCAGTGGTTGCACATGTTTTAATCCCAGCACTCGGGAGGCAGAGACAGGCAGAACTCTGTGAGTTTGAGACAAGCCTTGATTACTGAGCGAGTTCTAGGACAGCATCCAAAACTGCAGAGAAACCCTGTCTGGAAAATCCATATATATCTCACAAATTTGCACATTAAATTACCATCATATTCAAGAACATATACACATGTAAATTAGTGCAATTTACTTAAAGAGGCTATGGAAGGCAACAATTTTTAATTCTTAGAATTAGTGTTGCTATAACTATTCCTAAAAGCAACCTTTGCATCGAACAAATTATGAACTAAAAATAAGGTAATTGCATCTTGGGTGATAATCTGACTGCTGAGCCAGAATTCTAACCTCCAAGGCACTTGGAAAATATTGAAATTGATTTTTTAGTAACTTGACATTTGTCTTTAAATAGCAAGTTGAAAATAGATGTAGAAACCACCCATAAAATATTTGTTTCCATGATGAGATTTTTTTCCAATGAAATGGCATCATACAAATGAAATCTGATGGTAGAGATGCTTCTTTAGAATACTTCCTAGATTTCTCTCCTCCTCTTCTCTGCATACCCTACCTCTCCTGCCATCCCTCCCTTTCTTCATCCCACACTAGAGCATCTTGACACAGCTCCACCTCTTCTGAAGCAAGAATGAATTGTAGATTTTCTCTTGCTCCTCTTAGCTTAGTGCATTGGCTGAGCAGTAAAACCTTCAGTGTCTATTTCATCCTGTGTGCTCTGCTTAGCTTGATGTAATAATCTCATAGCAAGGGGAAATACATACTTATTTTCACCCTCGAGTATGTGAAAATCTGAACAGTAAGATGTAGACTGGAAAGATTACGTCACTAATGAAGCTTTGAGTGATACGGCAGTATCTCCTTCTTGCTTTTCTAGAAGGGCACAGCATCTTCACTGTATTGGTCTAGCAACTTAAGGTTTCTTGTGTTACTCACATTTCCTCACCTCAGATCCTCAATAAAAAAGGAGGAGGAGGATTAGGGGAGGAGGAGGAGAAGGAGGAGGAGGAGAAGGAGGAGGAGAAGGAGAAGGAGAAGGAGAAGGAGAAGGAGAAGGAGAAGGAGAAGGAGAAGGAGAAGGAGAAGGAGAAGGAGAAGGAGAAGGAGAAGGAGAAGAAGAAGAAGAAGAAGAAGAAGAAGAAGAAGAAGAAGAAGAAGAAGAAGAAGAAGAAGAAGGAGAAGAAGAAGAAAAGTTGTTTAATCACATTCACACAGCATTAGTTTCTTACTGCCTGGTTAAGAAATTTCCACAAAATCATGGCTTAAAGCAACTCAAGTTCATGGCCTGGCAGCTTTCCCAGTCTGGCTGGAGTCTAACTAATTTAAAATCTCCATGTCTCAGGGCACTGTTCTTTATTGCACACTCTGGCAGAGAACTCATTTCCTTCCATTACCAGATGCCAAGTGTGCCTAGGTCTTGAATCCTGGAGCTCTTCCTTTTTCTCAAAGCTAGATTCTTAGTCTCTCAATCTTTTTTTCTCACTCTTCTCTCATCGTAGCTGGGAAAGTGTTTCATGGCAACGAAATGATATGTTTATGTTGAGAACATTATACAAACGATTCTTTCCATTAATGTCCCTTTGCTCATTAAAATACTATATCTATAGCATCTGGAAACTAGAACACAGTCATCGGTGGTACCCATCAGTCGACTTGTCTTCCTGACCTTAGGAATTTTCTATTCATATCTTGGTAGTTTTGTGAGTGGGATACACACTTGATGTCCTGGCCATAATGGTTCAGGAAAGTTCTCTTCTTCTCAAGAACATTTTTCCAGTGCACTTTCTCATATCCCTCCTCTGTTTAATTCATTCAGAAATCTCATTTATCCCTTTAAATAATCCAAAATCATCCTCTTTTCATAATAGACACTTTCACTGATTTTGTTTGTTTGTTGTGTGTGTGTGTGTGTGTGTGTGTGTGTGTGTGTGTGTGTGTGGTTACAAAGAAATGACCAATCACTTTATTACTTATCTTGAAAGCTAATCTCTTTTATTGATATTTTTTTTAAAATTTGAATCAAACTTTTTTACATGTCAACCCCAGTTCCTGCACCCTCCCTTCCTCCCCTGTCACTCCACCAACCCCATCCCCTTTCTGCTCCCCAGGAAGGCCTTTCATGGGGAGTCTTCAAAGTCTGTCAAATCATCCCCTTTCTGCTCCCCAGGGATGCCCAGGCCCTCCCTCATGTGTCTATGCTGAGATTGTATCCCTCTATGTGGGATGGGCTCCAAAGTCCATTCGTATACTAGGGATTAATTTTGATCCACTGCTAGAAGCCCCATAGACTTCCCAGTCCTAACTAACACCCACATTCAGGGAATCTGGGTTGGTCCTATGTTGGTTTCCCAGATATCAGACTGGAGTCCATGAGCTCCACCTTGTTCAGGTCAGTTGTTTTTCTGGGTTTCTCCAGCCTGGTCTTGCCCTCTTTGCTCATCACCCCTCCCTTTCTGCAACTGGATTCCAGGAGTTCATCTCAGTGTTTAGCAGTGGGTGACTGCTTCTGCTTCCATCAGCTATTATTAGATGAAGGCTCTAGGATGGCATAGAAGGTAGTCATCAATCTAATTATTGGAGGGAGAGCATTTAAGGTAGCCTCTCCAGTATTGCTTAGATTGTTAATTAGGGTCATCCTTGTAGATCTCTGGACATTTCCCTAGTGCCAGATTTCTGTTCAAACCTAGAATGGCTCCCTCTGTGGTATCTTTTTTCTTGCTTTCCTCTAAACTTTCACTGTTTTTAATTTGACTTTATTTGTCACACATGAATAATTTCAGTTCAACACAGACCACAACACTTAGGTCCTGAGTGCATAAACAGTGCGTACAATATTTAATTGAATATAATAAATTAACATAGACACTGGAGGCAGTCTGAAGTAGGCATCAAAGTATTTCATACTGAAAACTAGCCAACCCGTAAAAAGGTAAAGCAACATTTTGCTGGAAACTATCATTGTCTGGATGCTAACAGCTTGCCCCACAGGATGTAAATATGATATTGCTAATCTTGTTTTAATTAGGAGGCAGTCATATATTTCTCATTGTAGAGGATAAAATGTTTCCTTGATGTAGGACTCGGATTAAAGATTAAATGTAAATATCTGCTATACTTATAGTGATGAAAACATTTTTCCATATGAAAATGCTTGTCCATGTTGTTCAACAAAAAATAACACAAGAATGTCTGAAGCTTCCCCAGCACGGAATTTTATAATCTGTCTTTAATTTGCTTATGTACTGTATTTATTTTCTCACTTATTTTTTCCTCTGACTTCTCTCCCATGTCTGTCACTCCAGGGAACACTACAATCACTAATTATTGACTCATATTTCCCAGAATGGAACTTTCTAAACTCAGTGCTTTTGTGTGTCATACTTCCTTACATGTATGATATCGATGAATTAAAATTTTAAAATCCTATTTAGCCTTTAGCTCCAACTTAAGGGTCAATTATTGCCCATGACTTCCATCAGAGTATCTAAGCATACTCTGTGTTAGCAGAGTTCTGCAGTGTTATTTTCCAGAGGTACTCCTGAGTCAGAGCTTGCATATAATGCTAACTCCCATTTCATCTTAGTCTTCCTGAAGTGTACAATTAATATTCTAAATTAAGCCATTCACACTGAATTACATTGTGTTGAGAGCGTTAATTACCCCTCATAGAAAGCTGATTAATCACAGTTAGGATTTCTACATGAAGTCCTTCTTTTGATAGTCTATTGTTTGAAATTCTGTGCCATGTCACTGCACAAAAATCTGTACTCTGCACATTGGAGTGGAAGATATAGTTAGTCATGGATAAGATGGCATCTGCTTGTTTGTCAGAGAGGTTTTCACCATGGTCCGATGCTCAGTAAAAGACAACATTGGCTAATGAAGTCAAAGGCTTCATGTTTCCTAGTGAAGTTTCCGATGCTGCAAGTCATAGATTCATATTGTGTGCCAGTCTTTGTCTGATGAACAGAGCTAGGATAACTGTTTCAAAGGCCAAGTTGTGTTCTGAGTATCTGTGCCCTCTCATGCTCCTAACACATAGATTCCTCAATGCATAAAGGATTCCATTTATTGTTTTCTGAAGACTTGGGGGGCACACCTCAGCCTCTTCATCACAGTGAATATGATTTTTTTGCACAAAGGAAAAGGCCGTTTACATACTGGGGAAATGTCCTGCAGATATGACTGACGTTTTTCTCTATACAATGCTGTTTTGTCCTTGTTCATGTGTCTTGCTCCCTAGCTGCACAGAAGATACCAAGATCAGAGCACCACAACTCTCAATTCAGTCTTGGGGATCCTTGATATATAGTTGGATTGTCTGAATAACAGATAGGGTCATTCTTAATTGACCATTATCCTTTTATTCACTATTGGAAAACTTACCCATATGGATGAAAGTATTTTAGGTAAGTCTTGAGTATGGTTCCCTGCTATGCATAAAGCTAGCTTTTGACTTCTGCTTCTTCAGTGCATTGCAAGTTTTAGATGTGAGGCTTTTGAGGTATGCAGTGTAAGAAAAATGGAGGCTACAAGGTGTATTCTATGAGATTCATATAAAGTCCCTCACAGAACGGGGGAGGACAAGTCCCCCAGAGCACATGGGAAGTGGGGGGGGGCAGTGAATGGAGAAGGAAGTAGGAGAAAGAGAAGGGGAGGAGAGGAAAGCACGTGCGATTAGGAAGATTGAGTCAGGGTAGGAATAGAAGACAGAAGACCCACACACACACACACACACGAAGAGAGAGAGAGAGAGAGAGAGAGAGAGAGAGAGAGAGAGAGCGAGAGAGAGAGAACATAAAAGAGAGAGCCATTATTGGTATGAAGAGAAAATTGAAAATAAAGAAAGGTCTAGAGACCTACAAGCCTGCCGCCAACTAACAATTTGAGCAACCGTGGAAAGGCTACCATAAATGCCCTTCCCGGATAGTGAGAACAAAGACTAACTTATCCACCATCATGGAGCCCTCATTTAGTACCTGTTGGAAACAGAAGCAAATACCCATAACTAAACATGGAGTCGAACTAGAATCCAGATGCAGAGGGAGAGGACAAGACCAGGTTGCAGTAACACATAGAGACAGCTGACCTGAACAAGGAGGAACTAATGGGCCCTCAGACTGATAGCTGGGAATCAAGCATGGCACTGACTCAGACCCCAGGAACATGGGTCTCAGCTAGAAGGACTGAGCAGTCTAAGGGACCTCAGACAGTGGAGCCAGGATGTATCCCTGGTGCACAAAAGGACCTGGTGAAAACATCCCCCATGGAGGGATAACTGCCTTAACCTAGAGACAGGAGAGAAGTCCTAGTCCCTACTTCACATAACTTGACAGATCTACATGACCCCACCTGGATGGCTTTGCCCTACATGTGGAATTGGGGTGGGGGGATGGGAGGGGAAGTGGTCAAGGTGCATGTGAAGGGGCAGAGAGGGTAAGAGGGAGGGAGGGAGGAAAGAGGGAGAGGGAACTTGGATCGACATGTAAAATAACAAATAAATTAATAAATAAAAGAAAATGGAGGCTATAGACAGAAGCCCTAGAATAGCCCAGAGAATCATTCTATGAGTTCTTTATTTCTAAAGCACAAAACATTCCTCCTCTTGTATCACAGTTTGGATCAATAATGGCACCTATATACTTATTTGTGGTTCAGGAGTTTTTGTTTTTTCTTGTCACTTTTAAAAAATCCATAAGTGTGCATGATTTTAAAGAAGGGACTACTCTACCACACATTTTTCTAGTTCTGCCCATGAATCTGGTGATGTTCAAGAGTGGCTGTAAACTACTGAACACTTTCACACTACCCAAGTTACCCAGGACTGAACCCATGACCTCATGTCATTGCACATGGTAAACAAACTCTGTTACATTGCTCCCTGCCTTAACCCTCACCAAAGCATCCCTACTATTCCTATTGTGTCACTCCATGAATTACATAGAGTATATATAATATAGGTATTATATATACTTATAATATATTATAACATATATACACACACACACATATATATATGTGTGTGTGTATATATATATATATATATATATATATATATATATTTATACTTTCAGTGTTTGAAAGCCATCATATGCTTCAGTAAAAAAAAAAAAGAACATGACAACCACAGTTTCTTCTGATTTTCTTCCTATTGTACAACACACACTATAATATTGTATAATTGATTCCTTTTTTCATGAAAGTGCAAAAGTGTAAACCTAATAATTTCTTTAGATTTTATAGTCCTGTTTGTGTTTCTTAGCCCCAAGGCCATAAAAATTCTTATAGCTGTTAGTATGTGTTATAAAATTGTTCTCCAAAGGGACCATAAAAATTTCCTCTTCCTAACAGTAATTACAGTGTATGCCTCTCTAGTTCCCATAGTCCTGCAATTGCTAACATTTAGCACTGTTAAATAGTCCTTGCTAATTACTTTAATATATAGTGATATCCCATATACAATGGTATGTAAATATTTTATATTATGATTGTTGAGTTGCAAAGGTTATCTCTAAAACAAAAAGGCCTGAGATAGTAGAATGAAAACCTCTATTCAAATGTTTTAGCTGCCTCATGGACTACAGGAGATAACCTCAAAATAATGGTAAACATTTATGCAGTGCTTTTGTGATATCAGTAATTTCACTTATTTTCAATATTAAAATATTAGCCAAATGAAAGATGAGTTATGGAAAGAGGCAAAAAAGCTTTTATTCTAGTTTCAAATGTATCATAGCTTTTGGTTGTGGCTTTTTGATAAGGGAATAGAGTTTTTGAATATTGAAATAACAAGAAGCATAAAAATAAATAATGAATAAAGCTGTAGTGAAAGAATAAGACCCTAAGTGAAGCTCCATGGTTTCAGAATGGCCATTCCAATCCTAGGGAATTTGACTAAGATGTGTAGAGTTTAGGAGTGGATAAGTGTTTGGCTGGCTTCTTGGAAAGTGTAATGGGATTGTTTTTGTGAATTAATCAGGATAAAGTGCTTTTTTAGATTAAATCTATAACTTCACTTTGGTATATATGTTTTATAGGATGTTTTAGTTTTACACTAGCAGAGAAAATGTTATATAGGCAAGGAAAACATTTTAATTATTCAAAATTAATACATACAATGTGATACCTTGAAAAAAGAAATATAACAATTTCTGTGAAACTGAAAAAAATCCATTTTCAGCAATAAATTTTATCAAAGCTATTAGTTTTCCTTTTGTTTATTTAAAGATACTAACCATTGAGAAAATTCTCCTTTTATATTTTTTCTGGGTGTTTTTTAAATTATAGATATGTAATCAATGTATTAATTTTCTGAATGTATTTCAATGATAATTTTGTTTTCTACTGTATTTTTATAGCTGATATTTTACCGATAATTAAGTGGCTTAATATTAATGTTTTGCCTATATATCTGGAAGCCAGAGGTCTGAAGCCATAGTGTTATCAGGGTCCTTTTCCTGGAGTCTAGAGTTCTGGAGTCAGTTTATTTGGGGGAATATAACCCTCTGGTCATTTTTGGGGTAGACTAGTTTCTGGAATCTCCTGGTGTCACTAGGCTTATATAAGTCATCCTGTCTGCAGCTCCTTCTGAGGTCCAGAACACTTCTGTGTGAAATGCTTTCTAAAAGGATGAAATGGTACACAACTGATCTTGTTCTGTGTACATCTTTCTGCATCTAAGTTGCTTTTGTTTTCCCTTCTCTTCTCTAACAGTTCCAGGCATTGAATATGAGCTCATCCTAAACCCAGGAAAGCTACACTTCTAGATCCTTTGCTAATGCAATGGTCACATTGATCCTAGATTATGTACAATAGGAGGTTCTAGATGGGCGTGCATACATGGGGAAGACCTTGTTTTCACTGACAGTGAAATACATTGGCTGATTTTTAGCAGTTGAATGAACCTTGATGTCTCTGAACAAAATGTCCCTAGTCATGATGTACTATTGTGCATCTTATTCTTCCTTGGGCTCATTGGTCACAGGTGTATGAGTTTGGGGGGAGCCGAAGTGGGGAACAGGATACTGGTGGTTGTTAATACGACAAATATAGCCCACCAGAAGATGACTTCAGTGAGGCAACTCCACTTTATTCCAGAATATAGAAAATATATAGAATTGGGAAACCTGGGGACAAATTCTAATTTGCATTAAGTGGTACACACCTATTGGAAAGCTGAGTTGGTGGCCACAGGGACCTGTGAAAATAGCTAGATCATGTTACCATGTGGTCAGCAGGGGACCAATGCTTGCAGAGAATTATGTCAATGGTAATCCTTGAGATAAATCAGGAATCTCGTCCTACAGATATCCTCTAGATAAGGATAGAGAGCAAGAAGCCTTCATGTTGCCCAATTTAGAAAAAGATGCCAGGCCATGTTAGCCTGCAACCTCTGACCTGCACAGCTTCCTAACATGCAACTGAATTGAAAAATAATGGGATTTCCTTAGAAAAAGTGTTTGCACCTATTATTACAAAGGATATTGTTGGTAGCATTTTGTTAGAGTAATATCTTTCTCTGGTTTTAGCATCAAGATGATGCTGATATCGTAATAAACAGTCAAATCAAGATAGGTGCTGTCACCTGTGGTTTCTAAACTGGTGTGGGACCTTCATCACTCCTTACAACGTTTTGTCTCAATATCTGTGTTTCCTGGAAGGCTTGAGCTGAGCTGTGTTCTATATCCCTAGAGTTGTCTTTACTACCTGGACTTACCACTCAAATCCAAAGCTGTCTTTCTGTTCTTTATTTTCTACATTTTTTGGGGGGAGGGAGTCTCTGTTGTTGTTCCAGATTTTCAGGACAGTGGATGAGAGCTGAACATTGCCCGGCACTTTGTATATTCAGGTCATTGGCATTGCTTTTCTTGATGGGGGTCTTCCAGCCTATAAATTCACACCTTCATTGGCCACTTGTCATTTGGTGGCTCAGTACAGCCATGCTTAATTATCTGAAACTCCTTCTGTGTGAAGCCTCCTATCATGTTCTCTGCTGTGAAAACAAACTACCTATACCAGCTACCAGAGTCTCTCACTTATCTCCTCATCAGAGTAAAGGTGCTGCTCGCAACTCAATTGGTCAAAGGAGGAACTGCTAAATAATTTAAGAACAAAATCTATTGATGACCTGGCTTTCATATATCAATTTAAATATTTCCACTTGGTCTGATCTTACCAGAGAGAGGGGTGCTGGCGTTCTGCTCTCCCCTTTCTCCATCTTGAATCCCCTCCCTACTCCTTACTCTTTCCTCCCAGTCTCCTAGTCCCACCTATCTTGCTTTCCTATTGGCCAACAGTGCTTTATTCATTAACTAATAAGAGAAACATATTTACAGAAAGACATCTCCCATCATCTTGCTACATTGCCTAGGGGGACAAAATCAATTTTAGAACATTAGTGTGGACTTAAGGTGCAGGTATTGACCTTGGAACAGAAAGTTGGCCCCCTTGTAAGTGAAACAGAAGTACAAGTTGTGCTCTGGTGTCTGGAATCTGGCCATCTTGAACAGAGGACACTAGCTTTCCCTTCTATTAACACCTACTGATTATTTCAATTATTTTACCTATCACATTATGCTATTTTTGGATGCTAGTTTTTTCTCCCTGAATAATTTTCTGCTTGAGATGTTTTATTTGCTTTGACACTCAGCTCAGTGATTCATAGCACAAATGAGAAAAATAAATAAATAAATGAACAAACAAATTCTCTGTTGGCAAGAAGTAGGTTCCGGGCATTCAGGGGAAGTAGTTCCAGGCATTCAGGGGAAAGCATAGTGGAAACAAACAAACAAGCAAACAGGAACACTGGAGAACCCCCCCCCAGTGTTATCCTAGGATGTGGCTAGGAGTGATAGATACTGGTGTCCTTTGATACACATGCAGGTAAATTCTGTCTCAATTGAAAAGTAATCCCCACACCACAAAGCATATAAGAGTCAGCATTAAGAACCTGATGCCCTATAAGCCTGCACTTAGAACACACATCTAAAAGATTTTGGTTCGTGTGCCATCATTTTATCTCCTAGAGATCATCTAAGACAGGAAACAGTGAAAGGAACAAGGTAATCTTCTACAGCATGTGGTTCGCACAACTGTGTCTATTCGCACTTAGCTGGACAGGTAAAACCAGGCAGCACCTTAACTGACACAGAAAAAAAAAAGCTAAATAAATAACTGCATTAACATCATTAGCTCTATTTCCCCCTAAAATTACTGACTGATGGCTGAAATACAGATGATATATTTATTGGGATTTCAACTTATGTGTGCTTTCAGTGTAAATACAACACAGAAAAGCAAATCCGCCAGATTAAAAAGGGTTGGTGACTTGTTTGGTTAGTTTCTGTCTTAATGTATCTAAGAAAAAATGAAAATGAATATATTCTAAATTTTAAAACCATTAATAGGCATGTACACACACACACACACACACACACACACACACACACACACACATTTCTTGTGATTAAATGGTTGAAACCTAATTGAACTTGGTGATTCACACACATCTTTATTCCCAGCACTTGGAAGACAGAGACAGGTTTGTAGTTTCAATCCTGCTACAGGTAATGAGTCCCAGGCCAGCCAGAATTACATAATGGGGATATATGTATATATAAAGTCCTACTGGGAGAAATCAAAGAAAGTTATACTAAAATAATGAATCAATGTCATAATTTAATAAAAATTAAAAGTAGACCAAACTTATGCTAAAATAAGGATTTATTAAAATAATTGTTTTCATCTATTTGATACTGTGTAACTACTACATACTACAGATATACCCTTTGTCATTCCAAGACATTATTGCCTGGGATAAAATGCATGCTAAACCTAGATCTGGATGCATCCGTGTATAAAACTGAATGGACATAGCTGTTTTTTTTTTTTTTTTTTTTTTTTTTTTTTTTGGTTATAACAGTTCCCATGAGGAGAAGTATATCATCTGTTCTTTTGAGGGAATTTGTTCTATTAACAGCATGACCATGATAGCAGTGGTCTTGCTCTGTAATTTTATCTCATCCATGAGCAATCCTAAGATTCACACAAGGCGTGGGAGGCTCGGAAAACCCATGACTATCACAAGAAACCCTAACAATGCCTGAGTCCTCTCACTCAGATAACACAGATTGTGATCAGCTGCTGTTGGAAAGGAGACTAGTTCCATAAAGGACCATACAGTGAAGCTTGCCTTGATCCTCACTTATGCTGACACTGGGTTTTTGGTCATGCTACTCCTAGAGTTAATCACAATTCTGGACAAACCCCAACAAGCCCATTGGTTTCCACATTGAAATTCATGCTGGTTCTTGGTTCTGTTGTTTTCTCTTTCTTATTAGAGTGAAGAGAAACAAAGGACAAGTAGATAAGAAATATGATCATTCTTCTTTGATTCTAGAGGATGCTATTAAAAGCAAGGTCGACAAGAAGTTGCAAAAATCTTCCAAAAAAAAAAAAAATAAATAAACTCCTAGGACTGATCCACACTTACAGCTATGTGGCTGAATAGTAAATCAACATACAAAAATCAAGAGCTCTCCAATATGCAATAACAAAAATGGGTTAAATGTAATTAGAGAAGCATTTCCATTCACAGTAGTCTCAAACAGAAATGCTAGAACAAACTTAATGAAGTAAATGGAAAGATTTCTACACTGAAACTTTAATTCTCTAAAGAAAGCAATAGAGGAATACTGAAGACTGAAAAAATAGTCACCATGCTAATACATTGGTAGAATTAAAACTGTGAAAATAGTGATCCTATCAAAAGAAACTTACAGGTTTAGTACAAACCCAGGTTAACATCATTAGCCATTAGGGAAGGTGAAATGAAAATACTTTGAGATTTTGTTTTACCCTCAGCAGAATGCCTAAGATCAAGAAAGTGAATGATGACAACTGCCAACAAGGATGTGGGAAATTAGAACCTCCATGTACTGTTTGTGGGTCTCTCTATCTGATTGCAGAGATGCCTACTCATTCATGTTCAGTGTTCTCAGTTAACAATGTGTAGGAAATGGAGGTAGCCTAAGTGTCCATTAACTGTTGAATGGGTATTAAAAACATTGCACATGACCACACTAGAATTTCATTTAGTTATAAGGGAAAATAAAATGATGAATTTGTAGGAACATGGATGGAACAGGAAACAATCATTAAGTGAGGTAACTCAGATGCAGAAGGTCATGCACTGTACCTCGTGTGGATCTAACTTTTACTTTGAAACTTCAAGTTTTGCCCACACACTGTTAAGAGTGCTTTGGACTTAGCTAATTAAGATATTCCCAAAGGCAGAATTTCGTATTTAACGAGAGACCTCAAATCATTGCTCACTAATCAAACAAAGTGCTGGGAATGTGCTGGTTCCTAAGATCAAACCAATTATAATTAGACTGTTGAGTCGAATTTTTAAGTGATAGATAGGCCAATTTCTCTCCGCGGTATAGCTCTAGGTAATGTTCATGGGGAAAATTAATACAAAACCATAGTAATTTTACAAGTATTTCTATTTTAATACTTTTCTATAATTGCTCATGTTGAATGACCCAGAGTGGGGTGTACTGGATTCTGTTAGCTGTGTGCAGTACCAGGCTTTTATAACACCAGAATCTTTTGACCTGCATGGCCCAGTCTTTTCCCATTCAGGATTCGAAGCCACATTACTCAGATTTTATATGATGGTGACACGGATATGAACTTCAGGGTGAACGTTACATTGAAAGTTACACTAAAGAGAGACATGTCAAAGCCAACCAGTTTCTAACACTGTCCGTATTCAGGTTTCCCAGCATCATTCCTGATCCTTTAGGAGTTAGTCACCACACCCAGCATTGTGTTAGTAATAGGGATGCAGCCTGCCTGTTCATATTCGAGTAAGACCTCCACCAGTCAGAACTATGCACTGTGTTAATCTCAGTTCCTTTTACTTTTTGGTTTGAAACTGAATTCCTATTTTGTCTCAGAGGTTTCCATCTCATATCATACATGATAAATGAACAACTTTTAGAGTCACTTATGACACATGAAGTGTAATCACCATTTCAGGACAAATGTACATCCCATGAATCTCCCCTGTATACACGTGCTACATAACAATTCCATTCTACAGGAAATAATCTATGGACCATGTGAAGCCAACCCCCATGGCTATGTTATTACAATGGTTAAGAATCCTCTCTCTTTTAAAATAATTTTTATTCATGTGTATGCATATACATGTATGGGTGTGTGCCATGTGTATGCAGGTGATCGTGGATGACAGAAGAGAGTATTGGATTCCCTAAAGGTAGTGGTTATGAGCTGCTGTACAAGACATAGACACTAAGCCATGAACTTGGGTCCTCTTGAAGAACAACCAGTTCAAGAATAAGAAATCATGGATTAGACTCCAATTTTAGATACCTTTACATATTCTGTGCTACAAGAAGTTCATATTATGGAATGTAAGCTGTATGAAAGCAGGGCTCAAATCCTCCTTAACAAGAGATGTACATGAAGGATCTTGCACACTGATGAAAATGTCAGTCAGAAATATTAAACAGTGATAATTATGATAGAAAAAAACTGCATCCACCTAATGTTCAAGTGAAGTAATATGCTGTAGATGATAGCATTTTATTTTCACCTTTATATGGTTTGGTAGGTCCATGGGAATCACTTAGCACGGGAAGTGGCAAGTTATCTAAATAGTTCAGAAAATTAAATAATCTCAAGTCCTACATTGTAGCCCCTCCACTTATTTTCCAAGAACCAGGTCAAAAATCATTTCTTTTCCTCTGTTCCCAGGGAGTTCAGCTGATAGTTACTGAGTTGAAAGCGATGGTTGTAACCTGTGTACTTTGTTTTGTTTTGAACTTGGCTTTTGTTTGCATTTATCCCAGTGAAAATACATATGCACATTTGGAAAAAAGCCTTCCCTGGAGCCATCCATGTTCAGAAACAGCATCTCTGTGATCTGTTATTTTATCCTCCCCACTGGTTGATTATCTCCCACAATGTTGAAGTAAAATACAGTGGTCCTCCCTTACCCTGTAGGCTGTGGGTAGGCTTTTGACACATATGTACTCCCATGAGCTCCTTCCCACTGTGACCCACATTCCTGGAGTGTCTCCATTCACTGGATTCAGAACCTGGGATGCACAATGTCATGGCCTAAAACCCAAACTACAAGACCCAGAATCCCCCACTGCGGATAACTGCCTCTCTTCCCACCACCTGCAGCTGATCCCCAAGCTCTCTTTATGGAAGGTGGACTCTGTGACTGCCAATCAGACATGGATTGGCCCTGAGTCACACGGCCCCTACAGGAGGTCAGTGCTAAGAGAAGGAATCAAATGGCTCCTCTGGAGAGGGTGAAACCTGTCTACCTTTATGTATGTAAAATATGGCTGGGGTGTTTCTTGTACTTTATTGTGGATTTTCTGTATAAAAATGATGAAATTGACAATGTTGCCATTTCACTTCATTCTTCTACTATTTTGTTGTTTTGTTTGTTGGTTGGTTTTTCGAGACAGGGCTTTTCTGTGTAGCTCTGGCTATCCTGGAAATCTCTCTGTAATCCAGGATGGCCTGGAACTCACAGACATCCACTTGTCTGTGTCTCCTGAGTACTGGCATTAAAGGTGTGCAGCGTCTCTACTATATAACTATCTTATATATTTGTGAGGGTTTATTTTTTTGTTAAAATATAGTACAAACAAACATAGAACTCACAAACGAGAGTGGGAAAATTTCAATAACTCCTTATCAAACAAACCAACTTTATTAAGAAGTCCATATCAAGATTAATGAACACCAAAACATCTTTGCTCTAAGCACTGTTTTATGAGTAAAGGCAATAGCTCCTTATTTTCTGCATAGTTTGTGGAATTATTAGGACAAAAATGTGCATGGTGCCAAAACTTACCTTGAAGGAAAGACCATTTCCTCAGCTGTCAAACCATGACAACTCTTCACTGTGAGAAAATTGGGAAAAAAGAGGGCACTAATGAATCCCTAGCACCCTGTCACTGGTTAGTACAAAAATTGTGCTCTTCAAATTTGACAAAAACTGGAACTGTGTTTCTGGCAGCAAAAGGTCCCTTCATAACAGAATAATTTAGGAAAGAGATGTAATCTGACCTGAGAGAGACAGGGGATGAGACTATATTGAATAATTGAATAATTATTTTGGTAGTAAGCATATAGAACCTGTTAGATTTAATATTAGTTACTTAATTAGATGGCCAGAGAAACCTCCAAATCTGTCTTGTATTAATTTTTTTTGTACCTAGAATGAGGAGATTGGACTTGATGTCCCTTTGAAGATAATATGTTCAAGGGTTTATTCACTGGTTTTGAAAACTAAACACAGAGATGCACAACAATGTGCTTTCAGTGCCTATGTGAAGTGAGGAGATCCATACTGTCTGATTTACATGCCTTAGACACTTAGTTTTACATGAATGGTGGTATAAAGAATGTTCAGTGTCTTCAGTCTTTCAAACATGGATGCAGCATGACTCCATATGCAGCCAATTGTAGTTGTATTGACTATTTCAAATGTTCAAGCAACAAAGCTAGCAGAACAAGAAAACCAAGGTATTGAGTTATAATACCCAATGTCAATATAACTCCCCACACTCTCCCAAATCCTTTCTACCAGGAAACCACAAGGTTTAATGCAAATTTAAAACTATAGAAAGCACAAAATTCAATTCAAGGCTGTTAGAATATATAGCACATTCTACTACTCCAAAATGTTCTTTCAGCCTAACTAATCTTCTATAACCCTGAACAGTCTGGAGAAAGCAATTGTAGAGGGAATATATGGAAATTGTAAAAATACATAATGAGACAGTGATTAATATATCTTACCCTGATTCTACTTTGTCTTTCGTCTACATTATTGTAAAACTACTTAGCTTGATACTACGGGTGCTTGACTGAATGTAAGTCCACATAAGTATATACTCCTTCTGAGACCTGCTCTATTGAGACAGATCCTGTTGGATCAGTCATGCGCTGCTGTCTTTCATGATTTTCACAAGTAATTAGAATTTTCAGAAAATGCTGAGTTGAAAATTTTATGGAGAATAGTGAAAACCTGACTTCAAGTCTTCAGTAAGTCCCTTCATTCATATTTCAACATTTTATGAAATGTTTCATTATTCATCCTCTAGAAAATCTTGGATGAATGCAAACTAGCAGCCTATGAATTTTACGTGAGAAATACTTTTGACGATGAATATGGTTTTCAGAAAGTAACCCCAAGACTGTGGGTGGAAATTGAGGCAGAAAAGGGCATAGCTTCATATGTTTCTTAAAAAAAAACTTATGAGTAAATATATATGTAGCTGCATAGATAATAGATAGACAGGCATATAGATGTACACATGCATATATAATGCATACATGAATACATAAATACAAAGATAATTTCCCCTTTGGAACTACAAATATTCATGACTATACAACCACAGAATTATGATAGTACAAAGAAGTAATCAAGGAATTAAAAATTATTAATTATTTTCTCTCACACTGATAGTATTATTTTCTGAGAGCACCACAAAATTATTGAGCACTAAAGGAATAATCATCTAATGGAGATTGACATCTCAGCCATCATGAGAAGTCAGTAGAAAATGCTATTCACTTAACTACACTGCAAATTATTCTATCACATGATGCTTCTGAAATTCAGTGGCTCAAGAATTACAGATTAGAATGTGTTGGTCTGTTTCCAGGTCTAAACTCTATTTGTCACTCGGGGAGTGATTGTGAGATACCACTACAGATTGGTTTGTTTCAACACTTAGTCCCAATCTGAAGCTGCTGTTTAGAACCAGTGGGTGTTGGAGCCTTGATGGAGGACATCACTGGGTTGTGCTCTGTTGTTTTTATAGCCTACCAATTCTTACAATGTCTCTCAGTTCGTGTGTGTAGATGAAATGTGGTCAATGTGTTTCCTGGTTGCCAGGTAAGCTCAGAGCTCCAGCTGCCAGGACCTCCCCGCCATGAAGGACTGTGTCTCTTTTGGTGGTGTAAGCCAGAGTAGACTGTCTCTTCCATAAGTTTCTTTTTTCAGGTTATTTTTACCACAGCAATAGAAATATATCTAATATAGGCAGTAAACCCCAAGACAGATATTCAAGTTTGTGAAGTGTCAACTAATGTTTCGGGCCATTCTTACACAGTTTGTATCAAACACTAGGTCACGGTCTGACATTAAACAATAAACAGAGACACACTGAGGGCTGCTTTATATATTGTCACTATTTGATAAGCTTTTAAATTAACTATGATTAGCTTGTGAAAATGTCACGTGAAAGGAGTCTTTCTGGAAAAGAAGAATGATATTCAGGAAGATTGTATACCAGTGGATTTTCAAAATTAAGAAATTGCTATAAGGGATGAGAAATACAAACTGCAGAACTAAAGAAGTGAAAAAGAGAAAATACTGAAAAACTAACAGTAAATGTGGTTCACAAACACTGAAACAAAACTCTAGAGCAATATCCCGTCCTCTGATGCTGTGCACGGAGCTGCAACAACTATGTAAGCAAGGAGAAGGGAAAGTGTTTTAGAAGACACTGGACAAAACTTCCAAGTGTCAAAGGATAACCAAAGCAGGGATGGGAAGTTTCAAACAATACATACAACATACATGCTCTTGCCTCTCTGAAACTGGGTGTGCTTGTCTCCACAACAGCAAACACCGTGTCCACTCAAATGTCTGACTTATATAATGGTACTGTGCTGACATGCGCACATCACCTTGTGTCGTCAGTCACGTTTAGCTTACCCTTATACCACACACATGCTTTGTTATGCTGCATCTGCAGTCAACCACGATGATGGGAAAAAAAAAAAAAGCTCTCTGCTCTCAATCAGTGGAAACTAATGGTTCAATGAGTTGAATCTACTGGTAGTTGAATCTGTGGGTGCCAAACCATTGGATGCAGAGTCCAAATTACTGAACCCAATATTGTGCCACCGTGCTGGGAGTATCTGTTCTTTCATCTTGCTTGGTTTGTGCTTCTTTCTATGTGTATTCATTAACTTCTGTCACCCCAGGCATTTTTACTTAGCTGTTTCAACTCTGCACTAACTTAGCATATCCAGTACAGAAGTCCCTGCACAATGACTAATTTAGAAATAGATAAATGTACTCAGATAAAACACTGAATGATGAAAGAGATACAGGAAGTCGCATGCTGTTGAGGGTGGGAGAAGCAGTTTTCTTCAAGGACTGACTGTCACCTTACTAAGTTACCCAATCCCAGATGGTCTGCTCTAAGCTCACACACATGAGCACAACACTAAATGAACTCAGTATATACATATACACACATATGTGTGCACATGAGTATGAGCATATAAATGTGAGCACGGCCATATGTGGGTGTATATATGTGAGAGAGAGAAAGAAGGAGTCATGCATTTGTAAGGGAGAGGAGAGGCAGAAGGGAGGAGTCGGGGACAGCTGATGGATGGGACTGATTGAGATGCGGTGTTCATCTATGGAGTGCTCAAAACGATAGAAAAAATAAAAGTGTCTATTATATCCATTTTACCATCAAACAGCTAACCAGAAATTAATAAAGTTATGAGGTGTGCAATGAAAAGCAATGCCAATCCAAACTATCATATCGATAGGAGATATATTTTACAATTGAAAGAAAAGTAAGAACTTTTTCAAAAGAACCAAACAAATAAGGGTGAAAATCCAAGGTGTCCAGACACGTCCTGGAAATTCCAGCACTTTATAGATGCAAGAGGATCGGATTTCTAACCTGGCTTCAGGCATAGGATTTTGAGGCCTTCTAGAGTTTGGGCTACATGAGATGCTGTTTCAAAAGGTAAATCAATTAATTGATTGAGTAATGAAATATAAGTGAAAATCATGGATTTTCAGAACACACGGTATAAGAAGGCTTCCAGCAAAAGGATTTATGAAATGAGACAGTTAGATGCCCACACCATGTGCACAGATGGCTGACTATAAAGCTGTCCCATAAATTTATTTTTTGGTATTATACTCTAAAAGGAAGTTGCATTCAGTAAAAGAGCCTTCAGATTAATTTTTCATTATTTTCTAGCCAGGTGCTATGGAAATAAGAAATGCATGATGCTGGCGAGGCAGTACATTCAGAGTCTGGGGTTGAGACACTGAAGGATTCTTGGATTTGTGTGGAGGAGTGAGTGTCAGTCTTGGGATCTGGGTGGGCAATGAAGAGCACTCGGGTTTGAAGAAGACACTGGGGATGGCTTCTGGATTCTGGGCAGGACAGTGACCCCAAGCTCTCAGTGTGCAATGTGTTCACAGGAACAGCCTGTATCCCACTGTAGAATGTCTTTCCTGTGCTGTCGGAATATTCTTCTCTAGACCCCAGCATTTCCCTGTCTGTGTAACCATGAGCTACTTTTCTGTATTCCAGGAAAAGTAAGCAAGTAAAATACGGAGAACATGTTTATGGATGCATACAATATGTTTAACAACATTGTTGTGTGAAACTGTCAAAATGAACTAACTGTGAATTATAGCAAAAGTTGATGGACAAATTGTATGACCATCATATGTTGCAACATGAAGGATTTTCGCAATGAAAACAGTGGTATTGAATACATATGCCAGACACACATACACATATGTACATGCATACAGAACAAAATGGATAATTTAAAAGTAATTTCTTTGAAAGAAATATGCTGAACTCAATAATAATAAGGTAATATTATTTATGCAAAATTCATAATGTAGATCTCCTTTGTAGAGACAAAATGAAGATGAATGTTGCTTCAGGATGCCATGGCACTGAAGAATCCATTCAGATTCATAATCTCTGGCGTGCAACACATTCATGCATTGGTAAATATTTCAATCATAATTATTTCCAAATTGTATGAAATTTGTTATATGTCAAAAATTTCACACAATATATGCCAACGTTTTTCGTAACTCTGGCACTGTCTTTAAACAGAACTACTACTCAGTGAAACGGGCTGTACACAATAATATACAAAATGCATTTAAAAAGCTATTATTATTTTAGTAAAAGATAGACATCCCAAGAGCTACACAATGCAGCACATTCTAGAAAATGCTGAGGCACTGAAATAGAAAAATAAAAAATAAAAAACAACAATAAAAACAGACCTCTTAGGAAACAACAATAAAAACAGGCTGTTAGGGGGGTTAGACTGATTTAAAAGAAACAAAAGTTAACTTTTTAGGGTGGTGGGAGAAATTTGCATCTTTTGGATGACAGGGATTACTTAACTTCATGTGGCAAGTGCCATAGCCCTGCCTCTAGAAGACATACATTTTGTCAGTGTAAATTTCCCCATAGCAAACCTGCCTTGGAGACTTAGTCTAAGCATTAACATAGACCTTTGGGCTGGAGAAATGGCTAGATATTCAAGAGCACTTGCTCATCCAGAGGATCCTGGTTCACTTCTCAGCACCCACTGGCCACTCACAATTGCCTATAATTACAGTTCCAGATGTTCTGACACACGGTTCTTACATGTCATGCTCCTACGTACATACGGTATAAATCCATAAATCCATACACACCCCAGAAACACAGACACACACACACACACACACACACACACACACAATATATATATATATATATATATATATATATATATATATATATATATATATATTATTTTGAGCACACAGCAACAACAATGACTTTTCTCATCCTTTCAGACTCTACTGAGTTCAGGTTACATGTCATGTAGTTTCAGTAAATCACAATTTAAAAATACCTTATCTTCTCTCTCCATTGCACTCACCTTGTCTAAGAGGCTCTGTGGGGAGCTCTGTTTGATTTAAAGTGCTCCAGGGTAAGTTTCCCAAATGTAAAATGAGAAGAAAAATGAAATCAAGTGAGGGATATTTCCATCAAATGACTTATTTATCATTTGATGAAGCATTCATATTCTATAAAGAAATAATTCTCAAGTGTAACCCTTAATTTTTAATGCATGAGAATTTCTCAGAGCTATGTACTCATACTTTTATTTTAATAAAGGGGTCCATTTTAAGGAGCCCAGATATAAAATAATATCCTAAAATCACACTACCCAGTCTCACCAACAGTTCAGAGGCAAAGTCAGGAGTGTCAGGAGTTGAAATTATCCTTAGCCTCCCAGAGAGTCTGACTCCAGCCTGTAGAAAAAAGGCCAGACTTCTCTATGGTAATGCCAGGTCAACAGGCCATTACTTCAAGTAGCTGTCCTAGTCCCAGTTTCATGTCCATGATAAGCTCCTGCACCCCAGGTTTACACATGCCCTCCTTTAGTTAGGAATCTCACGGTAACCCCGCCAAGACAAAAAAAAAAAAAAAAAAAAAAAAAAAAAAAAAGGATGAACCAGTAGCATTCTATTCTATGCCCCCAGTTGGCAGTTTTTTTGATATAGTCATTACAGCCGATGCAGTAGGACTCTTAACTATTGAGGCCCCCACAAAGCTCAGACACTTCTTCCTTCAAGAAGAGCAGCAACATGCCAGTTGTTCTAACCAGATCCACAGAGCCTTGGTAGAGTCTACTCTCAAGGTGCATCCTGGGAAAACTGTGCAGCCTATTTCCATTTGCACAATAGAGCTCTCTAAAATTGTACTTAGGCAAACCTGCCTTGAGTAAATGTGCATTATCAATCACAGAGGACAGACTCTGAATTCCCTAAAGATGTCCAGATCTTTCAGAAATTTACATGTTGCTAATATGGAGAAACGACTGTACAGCTGTTACTAAGATTTTAAAATCTGTCGTAAACCATATACTTAACAGGACCGATCTGGCAGTATATTTGTCTTCTTGTACTGTAATTAATCTTAATCATTGTCTAAGTCATTGTTCTATTGCTCTGAAGAGACATCATGACCAGGGCAACTCTAATGATAAAAAGTATTTATCTGGGGGCTCACAGGTTCAGGGTGAGTCCATTATTATCATGCCAAGGAGCATGGTGGCAGACAGCGATGTTCTGGAGCAGTAGATGAGAGATATATCCTGATCTTTAGGCAGAAAGAGAGAGAGCCTGGGGTGACATAGGTTTTTGAAACCTCGAATTCCACCTCCAGGGACAGGCTTTCTCCATCAGAGCCATACCACCATAATTTTTCTGATGCTTTCAAACAGTGGCACTACTTGGTGACTAATCATTGAAATATATGTCTATCAGGCCATTCCTATGCCAGCCATTATAACCATTTTAATGTAGTTTTGTGATTTCTGGAACTCGATAGATAATTCTCCCTTTAAGACTTGTATTGACCATCTTCTCTGCATACTTCTCTCATAAGCAGCAGTAACAATACTTGTTACACTGCAGCAATTTTTTTCTCTCTTGGCACATTCCAATATAGAAAGTTGTAGGAGGCTCATCACACTCAAGATACTAGTGACACTTAAAAATCCCGGAAAGTGCATACAATTAAAAGATTCTTAAAGCCCCTGCTGTGGTTATAAAAGGAGTAAGATCGAAGGATGCAGTTTTCTGTGTGGTCACTATGCTGGGTGGACTTTTCAGAGACACAGCTCCTTTTGAGTCAAACAGTAAACCTCCTGTATGTGACCTTTCGCTCACATGCCTTGTGATGGGAGATGTCATTCTGTAAATATGTTTCTCTTATTGATTAATGAATAAAGCACTGTTGGCCAATAGGAAAGCAAGAGAGGCGGGACTAGGAGACAAGGAGGAGAGAGGAAGTAGTAGGGAGGAGTCAACATGGAGAGACTTGAGAGAACAGAGGTTTGGGCCCTCTCTCCGGTAAGATGAGACCATGTGGAAATACTTAGATTGATAGAAATGGGTTAATATTTAAGACAGAGCTAGCCAATAAGAAATGCTAGTAACAGGCCAACAGCTTTATATCTAATACAGCATCTCTGTGTGTTATTTGGGGCTGGTATGGCTGTGGGACCTGATGGGTTGGGGAAAAACTACTCATAACAGCCTTGCTCACCGCATACCAGTAATGTTGCTTACTAAGATGGACTTGGGTCAAATTATTCCTCTGGTCTGTGGCTGGTGCCCTCTCTTGGGTGAATAGACATTTGTTCAACTCCCCCAAGATAAAGTCACTCAATAGCATACAGAAGGTCTGGCATAAGAACTTGAAAATGGCTTCAGGAATAGGTCTCAATTCCTTTTGCCTTCGCAGTTAACACATTTGGCAAGGTAGGTAACAGTCATCTAAAGGGTTGACTTGCTCTTGCAATCGTATCAGTATGGCCATTCCCATGGTACAGACACTGAGACACAGGCAGTCACAGCATCTCCTCTTCTTATGGATCTTGGAGGTGTCTGATGACAGATGGCTAGTCCCAGAGAATGAGCCAGAATGAGCAAAGGCCACGCAGACCTTGATGTCCCTTAAAACCTACTTTTAGGCTTCATGTGTCACTTGGAATTCTGATTTGCCAGACGAAGCCAACATTGGTCAACACTAAAGGGTGTATCAAAGACACATTTCATGATATGTGCAGGTTTATTTTAAGTTGTAACTCCTCTCAACTTGTAGAGTTTCTCTTATTTGGGGAATATAATGGGTGATAGCTGTTCAACACCTTGACAATGAACCCTTTGGTTTTCTGTTGGGGCAGAACATGAATATATACTGGAGCAACTCTGAGGATAAGGTTGAGACCAAGAATCTGCTTAGAATGTCCATTTATTTATTTATAAATTTGTACCTAAGGACTATATGTAGATAATTTCCACCCACCAACTCCACCTTGTATCTATTATGTGCCACTATCTCTCTTTCTTTTTTTTCTTTTCTTTTTTGGGGGTGGGGGTATTCAATGCAGGGTTTCTTATGTGACTTTGGAGCCTGTCCTGGAATTTTCTTTGTAGACCAGGCTGGCCTCAAACTCACAGAGATCCACATGCCTCTGTGTTGAAGTGCTGCCTCCCCCAACCTCTTTCAAATTCAGGATTTTTTTCTTCTTTAATGATTCTTGTTACATATGTGTGTATGTATATACATATATGCATACATATACATGTATTTGCATAACACACACATAAAGTTTAGTTATACCACACAAGCTGATAATGCATTCCCCCCCACCCCCCGGAGCCATAGACTACCAAAGGTCCACAGTGTGAAGCCTGGGAAACTCATTTGATTTGTTGGTCAGGGGAGTTTATGAACCACCCAGGACAATAAAGGCTATTCCCATTGTACTTTGCTGCCTACAAGAAATTGAGAGTAGGACACTTTTCCTGAAGATAACACAGACTTTGGACTCAGGACTTGAAGAAATACAGATGGAACTTCCTCCCTGAGTATTAGCTTTCATGGTGTCCAAGCATGCTATGCAAACTTCTTCATAAGAAAAGCAATCAATAGTCCTACAGAGATGGAATATCAGTGTAGCAAAATAATGTCCAGCCCAGCAAGACATGGCCAAGGGTAAAATTGTGATACTTGCAGTTTTGGAAAATGAACAATGGTTTTCTAACTGGACTCTCATAACTTTTTTAACAGGAGGGAATCATTCCTGTTCATTTAATCCAGCCATCTACCCAGTACTATAGCGATCCTAAAACTGAGATGGAGAACATTCTACTGTCATTTCCCAAACCATTATGATTCCTGTCTTACAAATACTTGTCCTTATACTCACAGAACATTGTAACTTTTGCCCACCATCAAAGAAACTTCATTTGCCACTCAGGGAGATTAGCAAAAAGAACTGTTTAAAATGAAGAAAAATTTACCTCAAGGTTTTATCTATTCTAGCTTATGAATATTTTTTTCTCAATATATCCAACTGATCATATGAACAATAATTATCACTTCAGCATTTTTCAAAAAAGAAAAATTTTAAAACCCACCCTACGTCTTTACATGCCTACATGTACCAAGGATCTTCAATATCCCATATTATCTATTTTCCATAGAACTTAAGACTTTCTACCATGCAATCTATTCCACTCACTCACTTACTCACTCACTCATTCACTCACTTATTACTGTTGTTTCTGAGGAAGATCAACTTGACAACCTTAGTCCCTATGGCATCGGTTATACTCCAATCCTCCAATGCTTTTAGAGTTGAAGACTTTAAACATTTAGCAACTTATAAGCAAACAGAGTATTAATAAAAAGAAAAAAAAGAATAATCAACATCGACCTGGTTATTATGTTTCCATTCTCATTTTCTGTAATGGCTGCTATAATTAACACCAGATCATAATTAACATGTTTCAAATACAGCTATAGTTTACATTAAGATAAACCAAGTATCTTTTGCTTACAGGAGCTTTTCATCTTCCCGAGATCTCATTAATTGTTGATCTTAGTGCCTGCACCATTGGTGTTCTGTGCCAACGCATGCAAGCGTGTTCTCCAGTTTCTTTTCTATCGGATTTGGTGTGTCTGGATTTATGTTGAGGTCTTTAATCCACTTGGCTCTGACTTTTGTTCAGGGTGATGAGTGTGATTACATTTGCATTCTTCTATATGCTGACATGCAGTTGACCAACACCATTTGTTGAAGTTTATTTTCTTCCAGTGTGTCTTTCTAGCTTCTTTATCAAAAGTCAGGTGTCCGTAGATGTGCGGATTTATGTGTTGGTCAATTCACTTCCTTTATCAGTGTGTCTGTTTCATGCCAGTACCATGTGCTCAGTAATGCTATGGCTCAGCAATACAACTTGAACTCAGGAAGTTATTTTATAGTACAGGATCGCTTTAGCTAGCATGGGTTTTCTGTTTTTTTCATTTGAAACTGAGAATTGTCTTTTCAAGGTCTGTAAAAAAAATTGTGTTGAAATTTTTATGGAAATTGCATTGAATCTGCAGATTGATTTTAGTAGGATAGCCACTTGTTTTTACCTTGGTAATCCTACTGATCCATGAGCATGGAAAGATCCATTTACTGACATCTTCATCAGTTTTTTTTCCAAATGCTTCAATATTTTCTCTTATAACTCTTTTATTTGCTCCATTAGAGTTAATCCAAGATATTTAATTTATTGTGTGGCTATTGTGAAGAGAGTCATTTTCCTGATTTCTTTCTTGGTCCATTTATCTTGTATACAGGATGGCTAATGATTTTTTTAAGGTAATCATGTATCCAGACACTTTACTGAAGGTTCTTATTAGTTGTAGGAGTTCCCTGGTAGAATTTTTGTATATATATATATATATATATATATATATATATATATATATATTCTTTGAAAAGTACTATTTTGCCTTCTTCCTTTCTAATTTGTATCCCCTTGATTTCCTTCAGTTCTCTTATTGCTCTAGCTAAATGGAGAGGGTAGACAGCCTTGTCGTGTTTCTGATTTTAGTGAAATCATGTTGAGTTTCTCTCCAATTAATTTGATGTTGGTTATAGACTTACTATAAATCACTTTTATTATGTTTATGTATGTACATTTTATTCCTTATCTCTCTAAGACATTAATCATGAAGGGGTGTTGGACTTTTATTCTTACAGGTTTTTTTCCAGCCCCTAATGACATGATTGGGTGTCTTTTTTTTTTCTTTCAGTTTGTTTATATGATAGATTACATTAACTGATATTTATATGTTGAACTATCTCTGCATATCTAGGATGAAGCCTACTTGATCATGATGGGTGATTTTTTTTATATATATATTCTTGGATTCTGTTTGGGGATATTTTATTGATTATTTTTGCACCTATGTTAATGAAGGGAATTTGTTCATAATTCTCTTTCTTTGTTGAATCTTTGTGTGGTTTGGGTATCAGGGTGAGTATGAATCCATCGATAGAACAAAATTGCAAGTCGCAGAATGGGAAAAGATTTTTACCTACTCCACATCTGACAGAGGGCTAATATCCAATACATAGAAAGAACACAAGAAACCAAGAAACTAGATATCAACAAAACAATTAATCTAATTAAAAATGAGGTAGATATCTAAACAGGATAACATTGCTACAATCCACAGATACAAGAGGCTAATTAACAGGACTCAAGGGGGAATGCATGGATCTCCCTGGGAAAGTGAAGGGGGAATAGACTTTGGGGTAGACTTAGAGGCAGGTGGGTTTGAAAAAAGGATAGGTCAGGGGAAAGAGGAATGGGAGAGACCATTGGAATTGGGAGTCATTGGGGAGCAACGTGGAAATCTACTGCAGTGGAAATTTCTGGCATCAATAAGTGCAACCTTAGTAAAGATTCATGGTAATGGGGGACAATGAGCATGAACTGTCCATCTTCTGTAATGTAAGGTTTCCAGGGGTGAGAGTGGGACATCAACCCAGCACTGACACCTTTGAAGTACAATTTGTCCTGTCTGCTAGGGATGCTGAGAACTTGCGGGAATGGCCAACCAATGAGCTGTCCAACTTGAGGCCCATGTCATGAGAAAGAATACAATAGAGGGCCAGGAACTAGAGACTAGATAATCCAAAGTCTTAGGCTACAACCAAACAGATCAGACAAAAGTAAATAAATAAACAAAGTGAAAAGTCATTAAAATGATTCCTAATGATATTCTGCTATACTGGTAGATCAGCCCAGTCATCCATCATCAGAGAGGCTTTACCCAGGAACTGATGGGAGCAGACACAAATGTCCATAGATAAGCACTATGTGGAGCTTGGGGAATCCTGTGGAAGAGAGGAAAGATTATAGGAGCCAGGCCTTCAAGGACACCACAAGAACATGGCCCACAGAATAAAATAAAAAGGGATCATAAGGGGTCACAGAACCTGAAGCCATAATCACAGACACTACATGGGTCTTAACTAGGTCCTCTGCATTAGATTATGGTTGTGTAGCTTGGTGTTCATGTGGTAGGGGGAGATGTCTCTGACTCTTCTGCCTGCTCTCGGGACCTTTTTCTTCCTACTGAGTTGTCTCTTCAGGCCTTGTTATGAGGGTTTGTGTTTAATCTTATTGTAAATGTATGCATGCACAGTTGATATCCCTAGAAGGCTCTCTCTTTTCTGAAGAGAAATAGAGAGGAGTGGGTCTGATGGATAATGTAGGTGATTGGGATCTAGAATTTGAGGAGAGAGGAAAAAAGTGTGTTTGTGATGTGATGTACGACAAAATAAAAATAAACAAAATAAAGCAAGGTGAAATTCTGCTTCTCTGGCTGTCTACTTGATGCACTTCTATCTTTGTGATAAATTGCAGTTTCAATTTTTTGAATATATGAATGGATCATAGGTAAAACATAATCCTGGGGTAGTCATGGTTGTTGGGAAAAGGAAGAGTCACTCTGGCCACATAGGGCCACCTATTATATTCTCATTCCAAGATACAAGGTGTTAGATTTATTTTTTAGTAAAACAATTAACCAAAGATTAATTTGAATTTTGTCTTCAGTAGAAAATTGCAATTATTTAGTTTTTAAAAGATACAATAAAACAGTCCAACTAACAAAACCAATCATGCCCAAACACTTGCCTAAAATGTCAGCATGGATTATCATTTTCGTTAGCATGACATCCAAACTGATTCACAGCATTGATTTCATCTAACTCATCACTCAACCTTGATACTTTCCAGTACTTATATACAAGCAACATTAAATTATTATCCATTCTTTAAATATTCTGCCACACCTTGTCTCCTATTTTC